>NC_064237.1:4905648-5205648 GCF_023101765.2 Spodoptera frugiperda
AGAGTCAGTAAACGAAATATTTTTGAAAAATAATTAAATATTTATAATTTGATGTGTTATAATATAGAGGCAAATGACATTTGGCGGCCATTTTTCATAGACAATCGCACATTTATGTCGCAAAGTCGATCTATTACATAGCGTTTCACTTTTTTTTATAACGTTCTATACGAACTTGGCGCAGAACTAAATATTCATTATTTATTCAAGTTGACCTACTATTCTATTTTCTTTACGAAAACTTTTACTTATTTCGTGGTTACTTTATTTGTGTTTTCTTTTCCTTTTCTTGGCAATTTATTTTAATATAATTTTGGACGTAACCGTAGAATATTTCTGTCTGAATTTTATACAAAGCAATGTGTATTGGACTGAAGTCGAGGTAGATGAAAGATGAAGGAAAATTGTTTAAAATACAATAATGATTTATTCATTCCTAAAATGACGTCACGCGATGTTTCAATTCAATACGAAATAAAATCATGGTGGGTTTTTATCGTTTACTACCACCACATAAATATGTAGATACAGTATATACTTATGTATACTAAACTTTCCTATATTATATACTTTATTTAATGTGCGGAACTAGCGATATTAAACCATTACCTATTAATTAATTGACCGTAGAGCATACAAGTTGTTATAGGCGATACATTAATTATGTACTTCAGATGGATACGTAAAATGGACTTGTGCAATCCACTGCCGGTTGTTATGAGTCCATTCGTAATTATTTGTTCGATAGATAAGTAGGAGTATAAGGCTTTTTAAACTATAGTGTTGCTCAGGGTTCCTATGGATAGAGTCGATACTTTTTTCTGAAGGGGAAAATCATCAAATTTTACTGTATAAAAACCACCCCGTTCCTTCTCTTGCTTCGAGCCAGAGGTCCGGTAACCAGTTACGTTGTCCGTAGTTCCGGAATAGAGTAAATAATAGATAGTTCAATTTATTAAAAAGCAGGTGCTATGTAATTTTTATTATTAATATCATACAATTAAAAATTCGTAATCTGAGATTTGAAAGCATTAAAAAGAGATTGGAACGTTCTGGATTCACTAGAAGTGAGTGTCAAATGGGCAGTTGATCCTCTACATCTACCTGTATACAAATTCCTTTATTAAGGGAGACAAATCAAAGTTATTTAAAAAAGGAATGCTTTTACAAATCTGTCTCAAAACCCCTGGTTCCCTGATTAACGTTCTATTGGAAAACGAATTAAATAAGCTTGATCCTTGATATATTTATTGTCCAAATTACGGAGGGTTCCTTTTATTGCGAACCTAATGAATCAATCAAGCGTTGACAGATTGGATTGGATTAATTTTCATTACGATTTACAATTTAACTACGGTATCGTACCGTACCGTAGTTAAATTGTAAATCGTATATCGTATACCGTATACCGTAGAAAAAGAAAAAAAAATTGCCCAAAAAAGTATTTATGCTGCAACAAATAAAAACACTGGCTGGTATCGAAGAAAAAATCGATTTGGCCGCCATATTTTTAGAAAAAAAAGAAAATATTTAGTTTTAATTTTGTTAATGGCTTTTCAATAATTATTTTAACCAAAAACGGCCAGTATGTTTTTAAATCAATTAAAGATCTAAAAAGTTTTGTAATGCATGTTACCTTTTTGGTTTACTTCTTCTAAACTGCAGACACAGTTTTACTTAAATAGTGGTACTCGATAAAATCCTCTTATTAATATTAAATTTATTTCGTTTTTCTTTTTTCTATCTGTAACAACAAAAACAAGCTAAAATTAATTCTAAACGAATCAAGAGTCACTAAAATAAAACGGAATTGACTTCAATGTTAACATATTTATTATTTTGTTCTAAAGCGCAAAAAGTTACTTACTTACCTAACTATGACACATCACTATGTGATTTGATCATCGATAAAATTAATCTAAGCTTACTTATCTACGTCATTTCATAAAAGACTTGTTGCATCGTCTGTCTTATTTAATAATTTTGTGTCCATTTTTTCAAATACTTCTTCTTTATTCTTCTGTAAATATTCAAGCATTTATAGAGCCATTAACTTCTGCCAGTGACTTCGTCCGCGGTCCCGTAAGACAAGAAGTGTCCTATATGTTATTCCAGGCTATAATCTACCCCTGTTGCAAATTTCATACCGATTCCTTATGCCAATTTGACGTGATTGCTTAAAAACATACACATAAAAACGCAAAAGTCACAAACATTTGTATTTATATTTTTACATATTATTAAGATTTTCATTTTGCTTTTCATATTATTTTTATGTAGGCACGTAGTTTTTTTTTTCAGTAAATATTAATTTACAACAACCGTCGTGATTATGTGCGTACATATTATATACAATGTGATAGGCGTGGGACTTCTAACCCGTTAAGGCTGAGTACTACATCTAATTTTATCGACAAAAATAATAATATGGGGGTTGAACCCCTAATTGAAAATATTGAAAAATAGTGATTTTTTCGGTAAAAATTATTCAGAAATGATTTTTTTCTCACCAAAACATTATCAAACTTATGAAAAAAGTAATGAATTAGTTAGCCAAGGTTATTAGCTACCGTTTTTTTTTGTTTCTACGCGGCATACAACCTTTGATATCAAAAAAGTAAAAAAAATATTAAAATAGCCATAACTTTTAGGGGGAGGGGATTCGACCACTTCGACCCCCGACTTTTGTCGATAAAATTAGGTGTAGAACTCAGCCTTAACGGGTTAGAAGTCTCGCCCCTATCACATTGTATATAGAGCATTATACGGTAGGTATTTAGCACAAAATATTTGATTACTTACATAGAACGATAAATAATTTAATCATCCGATAAAGCGATAAAACTGCAAATAAATGAAACGGTAATGTTTTATTTGTTCTCTATTGTAAGGAAATTACATATTTAGTTATTTGCTATGTAATTGTTTTCCCAGTTCTCCTTCTTGTAATGTAGGTACTCTTAGTCCGAAGTTTTAAACAATGTACATACAAACTTTACAATAAGAGAATTGAAATTATTTTTAACATGTATTTAGTATCTAGAATACTAGTGGTAGTAGGTTCAAGTGTGGGAGAGCCATGCTTCGGCACGAATGGGCCGGCTCGACCGTAGTTATCACTCCGGTCGAGGTTTTCTGTGACGCCGTGGTATCCCACGGCTTCACAGAAAACCGATGTGAAACAACGCTTACGTTGTGTTTCGTTGTGTGAGTGAGTTACTGGAGGCCCATTAGCCCCCTTCCCAATCTCCGATTCTCCAACTCCTCAATAACCCTTAAATTCCTAACCTCCAAAAGGCCGGCAACGTACTTTGTAATCTCCTGGCGTTTCGGGTGTCATCTATCATCTGATATCAGGTGAACCGTCTACTCGTTTACCGGCTTATAACATAAAAAAATGTCCAGTAATACCTCTATCCTAGTAGGAAACGCTACGCTGTACATATTAACCATCGTTATAATGAGACTAACTATTGCGGCTGCTGACGAAATCTAATACTTAGCAATATACATGCAATGTGCATAATCGCATGCACCGCATTAATTAAACATAGCCCACTTCATTTCATAATGCAGTGTGCTACTCACTGGACAGTTTCAATTGCTCTACTCTAGCCCGTTCGTTTAGGCAGTCCAAAATTTCAATTTAGTGTTTTATTTAAAGGCAAATAAGAGCCCGAATCTCCTGCGTCCTGAATCTAAACGAGTTTTTATCATCGGAAGCTTACTTTTCAGTTTCAGGATTTTTAAAACTATCTAACTATGATATAGTTATCAACTGACGAAGCTGAAGGCAGAAAGGAGTAATTTAAATAAATTAAGAATAACAGAGGTTGCATGAAGGATGGCTTTCCAGTTTATGAAATTAGATTTGAAATTTGACTAATAGTACTCGTATCGAGTACCTAGACTGTGCGTAGCGCTACGCCTGCGCACGCTGCTCATAATGAAGAGTCCTCTGTGACTCGAAACTAGTAGAGCTTTTCTCCATTCATTTACAAGTCTGCATCTCTGTCAATTTTTCACTTTCAATGTTTGTGTTTCTATTGTTCATATGCCTTAATATAATGAATAAAGTAATATTTTAAACTTTTTATTTCTATATAGAGAAAATTTGTTCATATTATACCAATGAGGCAGTCGAGGTAGTAATAGTATCATATAAACAGTATGAGGCCTAATATAACGACACATATTCCCCTATTACGCATCATAACATGTTATGTTATGAGACCAAAAGCGGTTATTACAAATAATGTTGCCTTGTGTATATGTAAATTTTCTTTGCTACCTTTTCGGGATAACAATCTACCCGCCATTTTGTTTTTATGAAGGTGTATCTGGTGTCGTGGAGTGTCACTTCGCTCTTGGGTGTTCTTAATACAAAGAATAAATTACAATGAATTTGACAATGCTTTCTCGGTGTTGAGACGTCATCGTGTACTATTTATTCTGTGGTCATAGAAGATCCCATTTCTATTCTAATTAATGCCATTTTAACTGCAAAGGTAGACTAGCAAAAGTACTTATAGGAACAAGGGTAGATGTTTCAATGAACAGATAATTATTGTCCATAGAATAAAATTGACGTTTGACAGTTTTTAACGTTAGACGTTTATTTATAACTTAAAATTTTCATTTTTAACCAACACTAAAATTATTGAAAAATCGGGCCTAAGTAAAATAAAACGGTTATTACTGTAACTTTAAGTTGATGTTTAATGTGGATTTCTAAATTAAGTATTAAGAATGCATTATATTTTTATCTTTCAGTAATTTAAGTCACGTTTTAAAACATCAAAGTGTTGTAGTAAATGGATTTACTAGTGGTAAGTAAAGCTATCACACACGCTACACATTTGAAGGTGCACTTTCTTATGAAGAAAAATGAACAAGAAAATCCGTGCATCAATCGTTTATTTTTTTATAACAAATATTTTAATTTTTTCTGTCGTATATAAATGTTTCATAAATTTTTCGGACATGTAACTAAATAAGTAGCAACCACTAAATTGTATTAGATAATTCTAGTAACAATAATAATTTCAATCATTTCTTGATCCGTATCAAAATAATGATGATTACTTTTGGTATAATACTTCCGAGTACATTAATCGTTTTTAATATTGGATGTGTTTTACATACATTTTCGAATATATGGTAGCTATATGGACGCATCTTTAAATAATTTATATGATGCCAGTTTGCGACGTTTTAAATATGAAACTGTTCTACCGAATATAGTGATACTGAATATGTTATAATAATAATATATTCATACATTGAGGACTGGGGAAGAACGTGTACTTACCCTACATTACTGTTACATTTTTTGTATGGCGCAGTTGGATCTTTGTACCGAATATCATATAAGCACACAAAAACTAGAAACTGTAAAAAAGTTTAGTATATTTCAACTTTATTACAAAACCTTAAGGTTAGAAATCTTTTGAAGAGCTCTTAGACAGGTAGAATTGATGTGCGTGTACCTGTTCAGGTACTGGCTAACAATAGTTCTGTGGTGATTTACCTTTAACCTTTTTTTTAATACACAGGGTGATTTTAAAATAGCCATTGTGTTTTTAGTACGTTAAAAACGGTCACCATGTTGTTTTTTTTTATAATAGCATGTTTAAATTGATTGTTAATTCACGTTGAGTATATTTAAATAGATCAGCATACGGAAGCGATCAGGTGGCTATGGGAATGAATATCTAATACCACAATGGCGTCACCAGTTTTTTATGTCCATGACAAATAATAATCATGACTGCATCGTTGATTTAATGATCTTTGAACCGACTGCTGTGATTGACGATCCTGAGAGGCAAATAAAAAACTATCGCAACATTTCCATTGCCAAATACAATTGGAATTATAAACTCCGTGCTTTTATTAAGTAGGGACTTAATAGATTTGAATTTGGACACATAATATATTAATTTATCGATATGTAGCGTCCTTACTTTATCTGGCCTTCTGGTCGGTTTTCTGCGACCATTTGACCAACCATGTGAGGTCACATAATCTACATTATAAGTTATTCCATATTTATGACAAAATAACTGAAAAAAATACTTTTTTGGATCAGTTGGGTTATGTACGTCTGCTCGAGAGGGTAAAAACCCTCAATTTATTTTCAAATCAGTAAAGTTTTCTATAACTATAAATATTTACAAGTAGGGAATTTTTAAAGTAAACAACAGGAAAACACCTTGGTTCATATTTTTATGTAGTGATGGCCTAGTCGACGAGGAAACAGAACTTCTTGTCTACCATAATTTATAGATCCTAAGGTTGCCTGGAAGAAATCACTAGTCACGATAAGGCTGCGCATTGTATCTACATAAGTTTTTGAATTCATTGTGTATGTGTAGGTATTAATTCATAACTTTAAATGTTAAATGTTACCTATGAGATCCTATTTTTGTTAACTAATGTTTTTATTTTTATATGTTCACTATTATGTTTTATTTCCCTGTTTCTTTCTTTTGTTATTTTGTATATATAAGTATTTGTAAGTATGTGCGTTTTTTTTTTATAGTATAATCTTTGTATCTGTGTGCATGTCTACTGTTGAATATATGCTTTTTCGTTCTTTCTAATTTAACCCATCAACACACCTGCCGTCATGCCTGTCTCCGAATGACGCCTTATTGTCAGAGAGGCTTACAACAAACGGCGCGCTTCATCTACATTCATCAAGCTATTCATGTATGCTCGTCGATTGAAGGCGTTGATTCACTTTTAATAAAGGTTTCGTTTTACATAAACAAGCTTTATATAGTGTGCCATCGAGGTCTTATAGGCTATGTATGACGTCGATGGCATGCATATGAATGGCAGCACATCAAGATAGGTATAGGTAATCCAAACTGTCAAAATGCTTTAATAA
Source organism: Spodoptera frugiperda (assembly GCF_023101765.2). Taxonomy (NCBI): domain Eukaryota; kingdom Metazoa; phylum Arthropoda; class Insecta; order Lepidoptera; family Noctuidae; genus Spodoptera; species Spodoptera frugiperda. Next base: position 4,912,544 of record NC_064237.1, read on the forward strand.
AATTCAAACCTTATTCTTTTTGCAATAAAGATGAAATATTGCTTGTGTCTGTACATTGCCTTATATTTTCCTCCCAGGAAGCGAAGATTTTTCTCCTTTATCAAGATAAATGTGATGAAGCCCGCTGAGAGTTACTTATTTAAAGCAGCCTGGCGAAGTTACGCATTATATTTCATTACAACTTAGGTACTATACCTTCATTAAGAACCTATTTGAAAATGCTATGGTATGTTTTATACTCGTAAATCGTAATGCTGTTTAAAAAGTTGAAAAATAACTTTGAATTATTTCTGTACTATGTACCTTATCTATATTATACATGTAGAGATCTAATTTAAAGGACATTAAAATGATACGTGTAGGTACTGCATATAATTTTGTATGTCAACATGATCAACATCATTATATTTGCTACATGTCGTTCATTGACCCTCCCAATCCTTATGACTTCCAAATCGGCAAGCTTAAAGCGAGTAGCATCCAGCGGCTCTCTATATACAATGTAGATTAATGTAGTTAGAGTACGTATGTAGGGTAAAACTCGTATATGTACAGTTAGTAAAACAGGTACAACACACAAAATGATCACATTAAATGTGAAAAACATTTCAATTACGTTGTACAGCGCATTTCTGAGCTAATATGGTTATGGAGGACGCGCGATGATGAGCATTATGTTAATGTGACCACAATTTGAATGACATTGTACCACATTACCTCGAGACTTGTCAACAATACTGCATTAGGTATTATCCAATTAACTCGATGATTCCATGATAATTATACTGCTTAATGAAATGTACTGACATTCTAATTTTTACTGTTAATATGTGGAATTTAGTGTTAAACTCATTTTCACCGGTTATCTTATGAATCCAATTTAATATAGTACATATTAGATATACGACTGGGAAAAACGATAATAGAAAACTTAACGACTCGTTCTATGCGTGACCAATTCTTTTACGGGGTTTATATGATAACATAACCTAACGATGTTAAATTATCAACGATAAATATAGCAATTAATTCATGCACTCATGCCAACAATTATTATTCTAATTATATTTAAACATGCAACTGGTTTCAGTGAAATCATGACTATTCTGTTTGTGTACCAGTATATTCAATACAATAAATAAATAAAGAATTAATTAGGTAATTAAAATCGATCGAGCGACAGTTCGCCGAATTACTTATCGGACTTTCGTCGATAGTTGAGTACTTTCTACATTAATCCTCTAAGCAAAGTGTACAAAAAATGTTTGGTGAAAATCACTCTCGATTTCGGATCGAATCCAAACTAGTTTACAGTTGACACTATTCGATATGGATGCAAGACTGTCGGTAATATTATCGATAGCTATCGTTGTGTTGACATACACACGGAACAATATTACTTATGTATGTATGATTATTTTGCTTTAATTAACGACTGTCTTTAGAAAGTATATTTGGTATCAGTTTGTGTACGACACGAAATTCCGTAATCGTTTGTTGTTGTGTCAAGCGAACATAAAGATATAAATAAATATGTATTAACACATTATGATACTGCCTCGTTTGTCAAGTAGTCGCAAGTGTTACTGCCGGACAAGGGATTCAATTTTCGTGTCATGGGTTTTTTAACATGTCCTAGATCGTAGGTTCAAGTGTAGTGTTCATGCTACATGGCTCGACCGGAGTGATACCACGGCCTCACAGAAAACCGCCGTGAAACAACGCTTGCATTGTGTGAATGAGATTACCAGAAGCCCAATTACTTCCCTTCCCAATCTCCGATTCCCCAACAATCCTTAAATTCGTAACCCCGAAAAGGCCGGCAACGCACTTGTAATACCTCTGGTTCATGAGCGGCTCGTTTACCGGTTCATAACATAAAAAAAAGTAAGATAATGCAGTACCAGTCAATCAATGCGCATGTATTTTTCAAAACACAACTGGTCTATTACTAGAGACGTAAGTGTCGAGACGAATCTATAATGCATGTTTACGCTTTTTATAATACCTGATGATGACCTAGGAAGACATCGCATTAATGATGTTTACGCGTAGTTTTATCATACAACTTTAATGAATATGGAAAATGGATGCGCAAATTATACGTTCTAAATTAGATAATTATGCATTAACTACTATAGCCTGAATGAGAAGGTGAGAAGGATTGTCGTTGATCGAGTGAAGTTAGATTTGATGCCCAAGTCGACAAGATGATTATGGGTTCTTTCGATTTTCAAAAATCTAGGTAATAGAAAAGAGTAAATAAATATGTCGGGTGCATTGCTCCAGGTCTCTATAACGTTACTGGTGTAAAGGGGGTATTGTATTTAATATATACAAATTACTGCCAACGGCTTCGCTCGCGTTTCCGTGGAATAAAAATTATCTTATCATTAAAGTCAGTTCATTCCCTGTTTCATACCAATTTCTTCAAAATTCGTTTAGTAGTTTCAGCGTGATTGAGGGACAAATATCTAAACATTCAAACAAACTTTCACATTTATAATATTAGTGTGATGTGACTATATGATATTTTATTTTTACCTTCCAGTTCCTAGATCAATGGCATAATTTATTGAATGCCAGTGACACGCCATTGATTTTTCTGTTCACACGATTAGACTGATGTTTATGCGATTTGGCTCATGCCACAGCACTGTTATGTTTATACTTTATATAACTCACTAGAAACAAAAGTTGATATTTCCGTAGTCTATCTAGTGTTCAAGTGTCAGTTATAAAACATAGCTATTGGTGGCGTTTATTTTATTTCTTTTATTGACGTAACGGTGAGGTTAAAAGGTCTAGTTCAGATAGTAATTTGTTGAAGTTAATTTGTTAATGTAAACTTAATTGTAATTATATCATAAAATTCGGACATATAGACACCAGATTCGCGATGTATTAAAGAAGACTCAAATTAAAAGTACCCAGTATGTTGTATGAAAAGAATGATGACTGATGATGAAGCGAAAGAGGTAAGATTCGTAGCAATTGGCGGTCCATTGTCTCTGCCTAGCCCCATTGAGGACGGGCGTCAAGTTATGTATGAAATTCATATGTTATATCTTACATTTAAGTGTAAGTTTTCACTAGAAGGAACTTAATGTGTTCAGCAATGGAATACGATCAGCGAGCTAAAAATTATGCAAATTAAAAAAATAAAGAATTGGTCTTGAGTTATGCAGACGTACCTACATACTAGTTTGCTTTGAAGCTATGAATGAGCAAATCAAATGTTATTCTTCTAAGATTCACAGTATGTACATATATCTTAATGTTGAATGTTTGTTTGTTGAATGAGTTAGTCTGGAAACTATCTGCTGTTCACTCAAGAATGTATAATTAAATACTGACTTAAGATATGTTTAGAAAAAACACTGATCTTGTAAAGAAAAATGTTATTTATTTACATTTTTTACTACATTGATTAATTACTGCTTCTTCTTCTTATACGCATTAAATCCTAAGTGTGGGAAGACTGGGCCGGCTCGACCGAAATGATACACGGCCTCACAGAAAACTGATGTAAAATAACGTTTGCGTATTGTGAGTGAGGTTCCCGGAGACCCTATACCTCCCTTTCTATCCCCGATTACCCAACAACCCTTAAATTCTTACCCCCAACAGGCCAGCAACGCACTTGTAACGCCTCTGGTGTTTCAGGTGTCCAAATGGGTGGTAGCGATTGCTTACCATTCGTGATCCGTCTGCTGGTTTACCGGCTTATACAATAACACAAATCCTAGCCTTGCTATAGAATTAAAGGAAATCGTCTCTCAATACTTTCCTACATGGCTCAGCTTTCTACACGAAGTAGTTTTGGCTGTACGTTGTCTGTCCGTCACTCAGTACCTAACGGAAGAGTTAATATAAATTGATTGATTAATGCAGAACAAATGAAAGTAGTTACTCGAGTAGAAACAGGACTTATCTACCTACGTGTACATATATCGATAATTTGATAGGTGTATAGTCTGTCCAAATGAGTTAAATGATACTAAAAGATAAAGGAGATATTTCTTAAACCTTTAGATAGCTACATCCTGATATGCATATTATATACTACCTATGATATTCCCTGATATATGTATATACAACCTGTACATATATCAGGGAATATCATGATTTAATTTCCATAACTAAATTATCATGTAATTCCTCAACGTATGTCGGTATATGATGCATTACATTTGTAAACGATTACAAGTGCTTACTTATTTAATTAATGGTCTACGTACATCCTTGCAAATGGACTTAGAAACTTAAGTACTGCGCACACATCAATTACTATGTACTACCATAAATTTTCCAATAATGGTCATTAGCTATATGATGGACAGTAAATAGTAAATTTTTCCATACATCTCGAGTAGTGTGATGCGAAGTCACACATAGTGTTTATTGATCATACTCATAGCTCATGATGTTTATGTAAATATTGTGCATGTACTATATAATGAATATGGAATGTCACGGATCACCGTGTTTTATTATTAGAGGCCATACAACAGGTGTTTTGTTAGAAGTATAAATAAGCGGAGTGCAACATCTATTGATTGGCGAACGGATTGCGAACGATCATTGTCTGGGCATTTGACTTCATGACCTATAGAGGGTCATATTTGTGACAATGTAGAACATAATTACTGACTGCCTCGTTGGTCTAGTGGTCGCAAGTGCGACTGCCGGACAAGGCATCTCGGATTCGTTTCACGAAGCGACGAAAGTATTACTGGACTTTTTTCGAATTTTCGAAAATTTCTCAGCAGTGGCACGGGGTCTGGAATTGCGCTCAGTATATGGCAATAGGTTCACCCCCTGTTACATGGGACTTATAACACAAATGGTGAAAATAGTGGGTGTACTTTGTATAGCGGCATTACTTACCGTAATATGCACTTCTGCCTACTCCTTCGGGGATAAAAGGTTACAAGTTAGAACATTATTATTAGTAGTTTAATAGTAGATAGGAAGGAGATAATTATTTAGTTGGTGCGTTGTATGATGGATGTGTAGGAGGGAAGGTAAAGAACACTATGTTTGTAGGTAGGTAGGTAGGTAAAGTACATTTTGTATGTAAACACCTATAGGTATGTTGTGTCTACCAACCTCTACATAATGACGGCATGAGTTTATGTACCTATATGTCTACTTTAATAAAAACATACTCAACATTGTTGTAAGCAAGTAAACACGAAGTATTCTTACAATGTTCATAGGATAACTTTATTTTGTAAACTTAACACGTTCACGTAATAAATTAGAGGCTTCAGTAACTGTTGTGCCCCGAGCTTTGTATGCAAAGTAAATACTGCGAGAATCGATCTCATAACAATATGTTCCTCACTGTATTGGTTTTATGTTCTATTGTGATGTTTAAGCAATTTGCGAATCTATAAATCTACATTTAGAGTTTTGAAGCTACATTTAGAATTCTATAATATCATTGAATTGTTTTATTTTTAAAATCATGCTAATTGTGGCTGTCAGTATTAATAAATGTATGAATTGAATTTGATATTGAAATACGTAAGTAGTTGTTCGAGATTTCTAATTATGTATGTATTATATCTATTTTTGTGGTGTTAAACAAAGTAAATATTATAAATAAATACCTAAGTGGACTTCATGCTGTATTTTTCTGCAGTTGTATAGTTGCAACACAATTTATAGTTTACCCAACTAGGTAATAGGATAAATAACCTCGTAATGTTCAGACGTTGCGTGGCTGGTGTCTATTTTCTTTTTTTTTCGTAGTGTTTGGCAATTATTGTCTGAAATAGACGATTGTGTACTAATGGAAGAATTGATGTTTAGTGTTATGACTTTATATCTGTCTTACTTATCTTAGACTCATGTAAATGGATGAAACATTGTTTGTTTAGCAACAAGTGAGATTGTTTATACATATAAATATAGAAGTGTGTCATTTACCTTTATTAAGTTTACAAATGTAATTTATTTTTATTCTGTTTGAGTATTCGTAATGTAAACTTGAGCTCCTTGTCTACACGGCGGCCTTGCGGATATTAAACGAGATTCCTCCGCGACATCAAGTTAACAACTCTACGCATTCAGCACGATCTGTGTTTGCATGCAAATAAAAACTACAATCAGTATAATATGATAAACACGTTTATTCATAGTCACACACAGTCGCGTCCACGCAACATACAATCTTACATATTAGTTGCAATAATGTATAATACACAAATTATCTTAAACAGATCTTAACTATGTAGACTTATCGCACACTATGTGTCGGCGCGTACAACTCGATTCTCTTTGATATATACAGCTTCATAGATACTTGAGATATTAGTTGCTTACACATTACTGGTCAAGTATTTATATACCTAAGAACTATAAAATTATAAATAAATATTGTGCCGAGATGCACCTTATAGAAATAGTTGGAATGTTTATTGTTGAGCCGAGCCACGGCATTTGGCAACACGTCCTCGACCTTTCGTTTGGAACCAACATGACTCGTCTTCGGCACGACCCCTCCTAGAAAGGTCACCGTTGTTCGTTCTATGGTATACTATTCCTACGTAGAACTATTCTAAAATATAATTATTCAAAGCATTTTTACATGCGCATATCACTGGTTGGACCACGAGGTCAAGGTAACTTTAAATATTTTTGGTAATGTTACGCATCAGTCCGAGCGTTGCATAATGACAAGCACTAGTACTCAAGGTCGTGGCGGCCTGCAGGCCGGGCAGCCGGGCAGCCGGCGCACTAGGCCAGCAGCTGCGCCAGCGCCAGCAGCAGCAGCGAGCTGGCCAGCGCCGGGGCGGCCGCCGCGCTCTGCGGGCCCGCCGGCGACGTCGGGTCCGTCAGGTCTTCACTGAACACGTAGCTCTTCGATCCAGTGTGTGATTTCAAAATCCTGTAGTTAACTTCATTCACAGACACCTGATTTTTCACGAAGTTGTACAGCCTATTTATGACCACATAAACGTTTCCTTTATTATCGAATGTGAATCGGTCCACCCACTGTATGTAGTTGGGATCGCGAGCGATGGTCCGTTGGCCGACACGGAAGTCGACGGTCGTATTCCATTCCGCAATAGTCGAGTTTCCAATCAAGCCGTAGAATAAGACACCAGTTGAATCCATCTTCATGCCGTCGGTCTGCGAGGCTTTGCTGCCGAGGTCGACGACGTAGGGACGCAGCGCACCATTACCTTGCTGACCTAGAGATTCGTTTTGCAGCACGGAAGCGTTTATAGCGTACAGGTGATAACTTGACAAGGGACAGTAATATACTTTTCTGTCGACTTTGCCCTCTTCATTACGATATTGCGGTCCCAGGGCAATTCCATCGATGTTTACTGGTAAGTTGACTGAGGTGCCATTGATGCGGAAAAATGTAGCTTCAGAGACTGAAGACATTGACAGACTGTCGCGAACTTTCCACGATTTTTTGTCACTGCGGCGGAAAACTATGATTCCAGGATCTACAGCACTGTTGTCCGTAATGTACGCATAATCACCGTTCCTATTGTCCACAACAAGGTCATTCAAATAAGTAGTGTTAGGGTTCACCGTGTCTGCTGGGAAGGGAATGCGTTCCATTTCATTTTTGCCACTCTTGAGGTCTATTAGCACCAGCGACGGAGGACACTTAGCGTCTGGGTTCTGAGTGAGGGTACCCACACGTCCGTTGTCCAATATCCACATAAGGCCATTTTTATCAATTTCTATGTTTTGAACAAACTGCAACGCGTTGCAATCTCCGACAGCATTCTGGCTCCAGCTAGGAAACGGGCGCAACTTGGGTGCCGTGTCAGTTGGGGCCACGGGAATTGTCGCCAGTGTCGCTGGAACTCCGTCCAGCATCCTCGGCATAGTCAGGAACAAGTCGTCTTGGTAGAAGTTTATGCCAGAGATTAGGACGTTTTGGGGGATGTATCGGCTTGTATTGAGGTAAACCTCGCGGTCTTCCGGGGATTTCCATTCGAAATCGATAGCGTTCCATTCGTATATAACTCGAAACTGTTCGCGTCTAGGCGCGGGCGGTCGCGGCAATGTATCGTTTTGCGCGGCCGCGAGTGCGACGGCGGCGAGGAGCACCAGTGCTAACATCGTCGGTGGGTGCGCGGCGGGTAGCGTGTGGCGCGGACGACGCGGCCGATGTGACTGACGGCGGCGGCCGGACCAACTCTGCCGCCGACACTTCTGTGCTGAGCTGTGCTACGCGCGTGACCACACCGTAGACGTCACCCTTGCGTACGAAACAATCGGACCCTGAGCGATTCTTCAAATAAAATGTATAAAGCCGGCGAATACAAACGTAAACACAAAATGTAAACGTATTGTCGTACAGTCGTCGGTAGCGGTATGAGTGTAGATGTAGTCTGGAGGGGTGCGCCAAGGTCACAGATCTCGCCCCCGGCTAGACGGAGGGTCCGCCGGCTGGTGGATGTGTTGGTGACTGTTCAGATAATCGATTCACTCGGAAGTGTGTGTGTACTAATTGTACCTACCGGTGCGTGTATGCAGATTCGTTGATCTTGTAACGTTTCAAATCTTTATAGGTAAATCGATTTATTTTTAAAATGTGCAGTGTGTTTCAAATCATAATTTAGTTAGGAATATTTAGTTTGGCTCTGTTTGATTAAGTTAATTCGTGGATTGGATGTATATTCAAAAGCTGATAGAAATTAAAATATTTGGCTGTGTATGGCACTTATTTTCATTTAAAATAAAATACGGGTGAATAATATAAAATAACTACTTAGTTACTACAGATAAAATGAAATTCTACAATATAATTAGTCGAGGAACGAAGTGCAAAAAACAACAACAATTACTATCATGCAAACACGATACTATATTTAGTCGGTTACAATATAAAAGACACAATTATATTATTAGAGCAATGAGCAACTCGTTGTTGATAACGCCATTACGTACTTAAATTTACACTTTCATAAACATACATAGAGTGGCTGAAAGTAATAGTACTAAAATGAATGATTTCTTTACCTGTTTACGTACACACGTGCAGTAAACAGGATAATATACGCATATGAAATTAGGTACATTCATAGGTATGAGTTATTTTTGTAGTACCTAATGTGTAAGGAAAAGTAATTTATTTTGTAGTAATGTGTCAGGAAAATTAATCAAAATTCAAAGTACCTACCTACATACAGTGTGTAACAAAATAAAGTAAAAACAAAAGGAATTTTAAAGTAATACTTTTAAACATTATATAATTTAAGTTTAATATCATAAACCTGTAATATAACGTACTGTTATATTACAAGTTTAATAAAAAGTCAACATCGTTAACTTTTTATTAATCTCCTGTGACAGTCTACTGCTGGATTATGGGCCTCCTGAGTTGCCGATTACAGGGGCTTCGGCAACTGAAAAAAGGCAGCTTGAAAAGCAGGAGTAGGAACGGGGTGTTTTTAGTCAGTAAGAGTCTGACAATCGCTCTCACTTCGCCCAAGGCGGGAGAAATCATAGGTGATTTTGCCCCTCAAAAAACAAAAACATGTAGATTATTATGGAGAAGAGACGAGCAAGAAACTCCATATAATAGGTACAACACAACAATTTATCTAGTTATAAATGGAACGTAATCAAGGAATTAATTGATTATAACAGATAGTTAGTTATAAGATTAATCATAATCATTTTGATAACAGTAATTATCTACATACATTTAAATCATAATGTTGTAGGTACTATCAGTCATATAAATTGTATAATTTACACAACCGCGATTCATAATTGCTAACAACTGTGTGTACCGACATACAATTTTATGATTGATCAATTATTCTAGAAGGTGCACAAGAATTATGTAGTCTTCTCTAGAAAACTTACCTATAGATATACCTGTAACGGTTAGGTAACCATTATTAAACATATCTTCTGCCTACCCCATCGGAGATTAAAGGGCATATCGTTAAGCCTGTATTTAACAACAGAATAAGCCAATTACCATACACAGCAAACCAATCCAAATCCAGCCCTGTTACTGACACTGACAATCAACTCAATTATAATAGTAGTTTCTCATGTCAGTCACCGTGTTTCAGTGTTAACAGATCAGTGCCTATTGATCTGTTACTTAAATAACACTAAACGTAAATCTGCCAAAATATATGATCAAAAGGTACAAGAAATTCAATTACTTACTGTCGCTCAAACAGAGGCGCTCTAGATAATAGAGTTAACTGTTCAAACCGCAAGGGATTGAGTCTGACCTCATTCACCTCATTACTTACTGAAGCAGAATACCGATTTGTTCAACCTGTTTTTAATATTCAAATGTAATTATTTGCTACCCAATTGTATTTGTTTAGGATAAAATAAAACGTGGTTTGTATTTCGTAGCTAGATGCTACGGTGTCTAAGTGAGGAGAGGTAGCGTAGCAGTGCTACGCTTTTTGGAGCGACTACGCGTATCGCCTACGAATCTACGACCTATTTATTTGAGATATAGGTGATGAATTTCCCAATAAATATTATGTTTTTTGATCTTAGGTTATATCTCCAAATTGGACGAAATATTGCTTCGGATTTTCGGCTTTTTCAGGAATAGCATGGAATTTTAAATTGTATCTTACGTTTGATAATGATTGATTGTTATAGTGGGATTTCTGAATTGGAAGTTACAGTATGTTAACATATAGGTACAGTACCTACGGCGGACTAAGCGCCTGTTTCACCACCTTCATATAAATGCCCGATAAACTTATGTGACAGATAGTGCATACAAATTACGTTCTTAATTCAAAGTTATCTGATACATAGCGGCTATCCAGACATTGTGAAACAAGTCCTAAAATAAGTCGTAGTTACCTTTCTAGAAATAATAAATATTATTGTTAAATTGAATCATTATAGTCATCCTAATTGTTTACGTTATATTTTAATGAATGATTTTATCCATGCTAGGCTCGTAGTTTACAAACGAATTCTTTTCAAATTTCTAATCGCACACAATTGACAATGCGGTAATTGTATTGTTTCATGAAGCTTTGTTTGTTGTCTTTGTGTTTGTCAACATGTCCACTCTGAATTTGTAAACATATGTTGTTAGATTGACAAGATTTTTTATTGAAATACAATTCATTCTTTATGTATTCATAGTAATACTAATAATAGTAAATATCAATCGATAGAATGCGAGTGTACTGCATGCTTGGAAAGTCAGTTCGAAGTCTGAAAGGAGTGGAAAGTAAAACCTTAAAACATTTAGAACTATACTATACTATTACGAGTCTAGGACTGCCTCGTTGGTCGAGTGGTAGCAAGTGCGACTGCCGGACAATCGGTCGGGCAAAGCATTACTGGACTTTTTCGGTTTTTCGAAAATTTCTCAGTATTAGCACGGAGTTCGGAGTTATGCCCAGTATATGGCACACAATTGGTACATTGTATAGTGGCATTACCGGCCGTAATGTGCGCCTCTGCCTACTCCGTCGGGGATAAAAGTCGTGACGTTGCATTATTATTACAAGTATTTATTAGAACCACACTGAAATCTTAGGCGATAACTCGTTGTTATACCTTTTATAAGTAAATACATAAGACACCAATACAAGAGGGGTTGTTCCGTGTTCGTGACGAATAAGTTTCTGGGTCAAATATTCCAACGGGCACGCAGCTTGCTTCCACGTCCCGGGTCGGACATGTCGCCCCTTGTTCAGCACAATACGTGTCCTTCGTATAACTAGGTATTATTACTTTTTAATCGGTTCCATACATGTTGAGGTACAGAGGGCTTAGTGCGAGTATTTTTTACATTAACACGATCCAAATGTTACCGCGTTCAGCCCTTCAGATTGATTCGTAATTGTAGCTGGCCAAATTGGAGGCTTACTCTTGAGCCCCATTCTGATCGATTGACATTGATATTGAGAAATTTCGTACCCTTGAGTTGCGTCCATTGAGTGAATATTGAATGAACTAAATAATATTGAGTTTAGCTTTATATGCCGTACTCTAAAGGTTACGATTGGGCTTAAATAGTTTTGACAATGAATAATTATTGAGATTTCATTGGATTGAAATTGCACTGACATTGAGAGTAAGCGCTCAGATCGCCAAAAACTGTCAATCGCGTTAACGTGAAACCAACTCACACTAGGTCCTTTGTACAGGTCTGAGAGGGGAGATCGTCAAAGTTACGAATACTTGATACAATTCGCATTGACTCGACAGCTCTAATTTAAATCCCTCAGGCGCATAGGGTACAGTACACGGAACCCTCATCACATCTGTCTGTCTGTCCATCTACTTGATTTTCGGGTTAATAAAAAGAACGACTTTTGTATGTACTTATTTGCGATTTTATATCTATGTATGTTATGATGCTATAAGTACATACATCGATCTATACAAAACCAGTTAATCTTGATCTCGCTTTGTATCATCTTTCTGTACATTCAACCGTCAGTTTATACTGGTTTTGCATAGCTTGATGTGTTATCATATGTATAGTACATATTTGCGTTTTATTATATATTCTTGGAATATCCTCGTGCTTATTATTTCCACATAATATTCTCCTTTGTGGCTCCAGTCTTTTGTTTTCGATTTAGCCGTTACACATTCAATTTGATCTTGTTGTCAAGTCACACGTACCACATTGGCTTCAGATGTTACGGGGAATATCTTTTAGTGATTTGGATTAATTCTCTATTCTGTTATCTTTATCTTTATTCTATTAGTGATCCATATACCCACGGTTGTGTCGATGAGTTCGCTGGTAGAGATGAGATAAGGTAGTATATTGTACATAATATATATTAATCGAACATTGTACATACTTCAGTTAAATTTACATTACATATTGTATCGAAACAATAAAAAGAAATAATAAAATGGTATATAATAAGATTTTATACACATGTAATATAGATGGCGTTTGTAACTTTTTTGAACATGTGGAATTATATGTATATTGTTTTTATGAAAGAGTACAAAACACATGAATACGAAGGTGCATGTTTTTTAAGGTCAGAATTTATTGTAAATACGTGACTACTAATAAATAGTAAACATGTATGTTTTTCCTTATTTATGTAATGGTATCGTCTTCTAGTATATATTAATCATTCATTAACAGTAATTGTGGTGGTTATTCCACCATCATTTATTTAATGGTAACTCAATCTAGGTCTTGTTATTGTTTTCGGAACAAAATCGTTAATAAGAAATAGTTTAAGTTATCATTAAATGTCTCTGAGTACGACAGGTTGTACGTTACATTTCAATAATGGTGAAAATCATTGTTCGGGAGCTCGGACTTGTACCCTTAACTCCATCGTTTTGTAATAAAGTCGTAAGTTGTCTTTTTTTTAAACGTTGCCCCACATTAGGATTTTATCCTGTGTCGTAAGTGAGTTTACAAACATACAATTTCACATGCACATGACACCCAGACCCGAAACAACAATCTATGGGTCACACAAAGAGTTGTTTCGTGAGGGAATCGAACCCGAGACACGTTGCACGGCAGCCAGTTGCCCAGCCACCGCGCCAACCGTGCAGTCACCTAGTTTATAACACCTAGTCCCGTCTAGTCTGTATACCTATACCTGAATATCCAACGTTATAGAATCTGTAAGGTTTTTAGCCTTTCTATTAAAAATAAATATTGTTACTTCTACAATAATGTTATTCTTTTTCATGCTTGTATCAATATTTTCTTATTTTTTTCCTGATTAAATGATTATAAAAAGTCTTTACTAATTATTGGTTGTAAATATTTTTAACTGTAGCATTATATATGTACTAATGAAAAAAGAACAGGAGTTTTTATGTGTAGGCTTTTAAATGGATTAGTGCAAACTATGGACTTAATACATGGATTATTCCAGTTTTTTTTAGGTATTTGATAAAAAGAGCTGATTAGCTATTAAATAAATCATTTCCCATGTCATAGTGAGTCAACCAGAAATCAGGGCGGCAGATGAATCATTCCGCTCAGATCAACGGTCAATATTCATTTTATTATAATAATTTATATTGAACTAATTAATCATAGAGTTTTAATAAATCATTTTATAAAATACTATCAGAAATGGGAATTATTTCTTGTAAACATTGATAAATGATATAATTTACATTACAGTTAAACTAGCTGCTCTGGCGCTGTTTCACCCGCTATATCAAACCTTTTTCAATTCATTTTCTACTTTATTACCAAGTATAAAGTTCCATGTAAAAAAAAATACAGTTTGGTTCGTGGGCTTAGCCGCTATGCTAGTAGTATTGTATCATAATGTGGTTAAATAAGTAGTTATATATAATATAATATATACTTGGTATTCTAGTATTTCTTGCGATGTACGAGTAACTCAAAGCTTCACAGAATTTGTGCCAACTTTATGACTCATGGCATGGTAAAATACAATGATTAGGATGACTAGGTAGGTAATTTGTTTGTATTAGGTTTAGAAGGTGTATGATTCGATTTTGAAATTAATAAAGCGATTTGAAATATTTTTTATACCATTTAATTTCTATTCTTCTAAGCATCGAGAGCCATCACGGCCAGCGATCTATTTATATGCACTGTTTTATACTTACCGATTACCTACAGACAATTACAAGTGAAGAAACTAATAAGAAGCATAATAAGTACCTAAGTATGTGTTTTTTTTATGGGACAACCTCCCCCACTGCTGCAACTCCTGTAAGCCAGGATATACAGTAGATACAAGTACCTACAACCTTATCTAAGTAAGTATACGTATATTAAACGTTTTAATAAGTCCAGAGACGTACATTGCAGGCTGTATAAACAATGGTCTACTAACTGTATCAGAATCATTGTTTCTCAAATATTCAGGTTAGATGCGTTTGCGCATGGAATTCTAAATCACAACCGTCAATGACTAACCAGATGATAAATGTGCATCGTTCTAAATTCAAAGTGCTGCTGTTGACATGAGTAAGGTTCTTCCGTACACGATGCGCAAGAGTTGACTGATGATTAATTGAATTATATAGATGATTATAGTATAATTTATATGCTGGTCGTCTGTTTACTATTTTACAAAAATAATTATATTTAATTTCTTGAAACTACCTCGTTGGTCGAATGGTCGCAAGTGTGACGTGACTTACGGGCAAGGTGTCTCGGGTTCGATTCCCGGGTCGGTCAAAGCATTGCTGGACTTCTATCGGCTTTTCAATATTTCTCAGTAGTAGCACAGAGTCTGGAATTGTGTCCGGCATATAACAATAGGCCTGTTAAGCGGATACCTGCAGTGGGATTATGGCTGAAAATATTGACGTGAACATGGAATAGAAAAAACTATATTATGTGCAGCACACCGTAACTTAAAAAAGAATAAAAAACTTTTATCACATTTCTAGGAAAATAAATTAGGAGTGAACATTTAGTGATGTGAATATTTTTAGTTCAAAATTTGCGCAAATTTTAAATATAGAGGCACGGCAGTGCCGCCTCCAATTCATGCACGAAAGTGACACGGCCATATTATCATCCCTTGTTCGAAGTACCTTTTTCAACTTCTTTGGAGTTTAAAAAGGTACTAGTTTAACTAACTTACTAGTGCTGCCCTCTTGGGACAATTTTGATTTGCTTGTGCTGCCATCTAGCGGGTAGTAGAGTTATCATTACTAACGCATGTTGTATTGAGTTGGCACAGTTCTTTAAAGTACCTAATGTGTATAGTAGATGGCAGTATCTTTAACTTTAATCTTGACTCTAATTTGTTTTGACTAAAGGTAAGATTATATTAGCTTATTTTTATATATTATTTTAATATTTTTTTTTTTTTGTTAAATATTGTGTATGATTTTTAGATGATACGATTATCCGAACAAAGTTAAGGTATATAATCAAGTATTTCAACTCATCTCTCACATCCCGTATGGTCTAGTGGCTAGGATACCTGGCTTTCACCCAGGAGGCTCGGGTTCGATTCCCGGTACGGGAAAATCTTTTTGTTTTTATTTTAACTTTATTTTCCTTAACACATTAAACGCCATGGGGGGCAAAAGTAACCGGCGCTAGCGGAGGATTTGCCTTCAACAGATTTTCGTTGGCAGTCAAAGTCTTAATTGAATAGATTTCAGCGTATGAATTTACACATAATATTTATCTGGATTAAGTTAAATATCAGAATCTATATAAATGTTGCACCGAACTATGTAGACACAATTAATCAACTAAGGTTGCAGATGATTTATATATTGTATGTAAAAAATCTGTATTTTCATAGTAATACATAATATTACTATGAAAATACAGATTTATTGAAGTATCTATATGTTTCTTTTATTATCTCGTTTATACGAGTAGCAATTTGCCATTAAATTATGTACCTAAAAATGAATTAACAATTTTCTGGAAATTGAAAGAAATATAAACTGGAAAATCCATTCACTTGGTGATTTATAAGTACATACGAATAATAATAACTTTTTACAGTCACAATAATCAATTATTATTAAGCCCAACAGGTGTGCCTACCTTGATAAATTACTAGATTATTAAATTAAAAGAAAAATAAATAAATTAATAATATAAAATCACGTTTGTGTCTTGTAAAGCTACGCAATATCTACCCATTGTCTTCAGCCTTTGTCAATAATTTTAGTGACAAAGGACTAATTTACTGTAAGTTATACAGATAAAAAATTAAAAACAGTCAATTTTTTATTTATTTTTTTAATCCGTTGGAATCTTTCAATGATTTCATATTTTTTATTGCTTATTGTCATGTTTTTTTAGTCATTTACAAAAAATATTTTTCATTCAATGGAAACATTATGAAATATATTTACTTATAAAAAAAACAATTCCGTCATTAATTTAATGGATTTTGTTTTAAGATTGTGGAGGACATTTTGTAATAACCGGTTTAACTTGCACCGTGGTGGTTTCAAGAACTAATTTAAATGTATTGATTTTGACATTTATTTGACACAACGCCCTTACAACTAGCGCTCGTTTAAAGTTTCTGGTTATACTGGTCGATTTTGTTTATGGAAAGGAGCGTGTGTGGATGTTTATAACATTATATTTTCACCACAATTAGTTTATATTTGTTGGAACGTAAACAACTAAATGTATTTTTATGGTTGAATGGTTTTCCGTGTTATTCTATTAGCAGTGCCTATTCCTACTCTGAGGTCATTAACGTAAAGAGGTAAATTTGATTATTTTACCGTAGCTGGGCGATACCCCTAGTAGGTATTTAATTTTCTGATATTGTGGTCGATACGGGGGTGTTTGTTTCGATGTTAGTCTATCTATATTATGTACTAGCTTCTGCCCGCGACTCCGTCCGCGCGGATGTCGGTCTTCGCGTGGAAGTTTTATTTCTCCATTTTGAGTAACTGTGAAAATGACATCTTATAAATATCTATTGGACCCAAATACGGCAAAGCCCATAATAATTAAGGAGATCCCTCTATTGAGCTACTGCTGTTGAGCAGAATAAAACTGAAAAATAAAGATTTTTTTCTACGTATTTTTCCAGGATAAAAAGTAACCTATTTTATGTCCAGGATAATAAGTTAATTATACCAAGTTTCATCGAAATCAAACCGTTAGTTTTCACGTGATGCCTGAACATATATAGACAGACAGACAAAAAAATAATAATCACATATTTGGGTTTGGTATCGACCCAGTAACACCCTGCTATTTATTTTTTCTATATTTTCAATGAACAGAATTGACCCTTCTACAGATTTATTATAGCCCGCGACTTCGTTCGTGTGGAATAGTGACTTCCGGCAAATTTTTGGTTTTAACCACATAGTTCCCGATTTCGCGGGATCTCTTCAAAAATGAAATGTGGAAAATATTCTAGGGAACTCCTCAAAAATCAACATAATGAGCTCTGCGTTTGAATTTAATAGATGTATACTCACTTAGGGCATTGAAAAAATAGTTTAAAAACGGACTTAAACTAAAGAAATATTATAATCTTTCCGAACTTAAGATGAAAACTAACTTAAAACTAAAGAATTAAAGAAAGCTACGAATTACGAATTTATAACAATTAAAAAAGAAATTATATTACAACCTATCCTCAATGCTATAATACCAAGCCAAACCAAGCTTAAACTAAATAATTTAAAAGAAACGACTTAAATCTAATTAATTTATAAATTATAGACTTACAATTTTATTAAACAAACTAACTACAGTAACTACTAATAATCGATATCAAACTAAACCTACGTTAAATAATTTAACCAGGAAAACCCAACAAATAAACTTTTTAATAGACAAATACAACGAAACCAATTTAGAATATACGAAACAGCAGGACCACTGCAGACAAATAATCATACGACTTATAGTACACTATTTCCACAACAGTACCGAAGCGCTCGGCCGATACCCAACAAATACTAATAATAAAAACGATAGAAAACAAATAAAAACTATCCTATGTCCTTTCTAAGGTTCTAAACTATATCTGTACCAAATTTCAACCAAATCTGTCAAATAGTTGCGGAGATTAATGGTATAAGCATAGAATGTTCGACGTGATTCTTTAATTTGACATAACTTTTTTATTTATGAACCGATTGACATGAAACAAACACTAAATGTAAATTTAAGCATCCCACAATATATTCGTGAAAACCGCATCCAACTCGGATCAGCCGTTTCTGAGATTAGCGCGCACAGACGAACAGACAAACAGACAAACAGACAAACAGACAAACAGACAAACAGACAAACAGACAAACAGACAAACAGAAAAAAAAGTTAATTACATTTTTGGGTTCGACATCGACATAACAATAACCCCTGCTATTTTTTTTATTTTTATTTTCAATGTACAGACAGCACTTTTCTACGATTTTATTATATGTATAGATCAGTTTTATAATCCCATACAATATCGTGCTCTAATAACACCAACCTCTATATGTATGATTAACTTAGAAAAAATCTCTGACATTTTACTTTTATCAACATACATACATACATATCGTCACGCCTTTAATCCCCGAAGGGGTAGGCAGAAGTGCACATTATGGCACGAAATGCCACTGTGTACACTTTTCACAATTTATGTTGTAAGTCCCATGTAATAGGTGGTGAGCCTATTGCCATATACCGGGCACATTTCTAGACTCCGTGCTATTACTGAGAAATTTTCGAAAAACCGAAAAAAGCCCAGCAATACTTCGCCCGACCCGGGAATCGAACCCGAGACCCCTTGCCCGGCAGTCGCACTTGCAACCACTCGGCCAACGAGGCAGTCAGTGTGTCAGTGTGGTGATTAATGCTCAAACCTTCTCCGTGCGAGAAGAGGCTTTTGGTCAACAGTGGCCACTTATAGGCTGTTGATGTGATGTGCTTCATTAAAACTTGTGAGTTCAGCTAACAACAATATAGAAAATACTTCAGAATACATTGTTGTAGCCCTGGCTATTGATTACAGCAAATATTTATTTTACAACAGTCGAGAACCTTCTTCCGTATATTATTTACATTGCAGCTCCGGTATCCTGTCTGCGAGAGGTCATTTATTATGGACGCCATATTATATTGTTTTACTAAGAATTTATGAATCTAATTGAATCTATAGATACTTTTTATCAGAACTGGAACTTATATTTGGTTTGTGTTTAGGAAAGTTAATAAATCTACTTTATGTAAAGTCGAAGTCAAAGCAGTTATGTGAATTAATCCTTAATTAAACACTTTTGTAACATAAAAGATCCTTTCTTTGTTTTCAGAAGAAAATATTCAAAAAGGGATCTCGGTTTTAAGGAAGAAGACTGGAGTGTCGGATTACTACATTACAAAGCTAATCTGTTCCATTAATCAATCAATAAAATTATCGTCAATATTAAAGGACACGAGAGAAACGGTGGAAAGAAAGAAAAGTCTAGAAAAAATTAATAAAGAACAATTTAGAAGCAAGGAAACAAATATGTTTTCAAAGAAATCGTTGATGTTGTGATTTATTTGGACTTTGGAACAAAGGTTTGTCAGAAGATACATAAATACTTACATACATACATTATATACTAGCTGTTTATTTGTCCTTGTGAGCTTCTCTGGCTACGTCAGCAAAACACAGTTGTAAATTCTCCACGCATTGTTATATTTAACTGCAGATTGTTTTCTTTCCTTGACTGAAATATTGACTGATCTCCAACCTAAACCAAGCGAGGAGACTATGGCTTTTCTTATGTAGAAGAGACCCATGTCCAACAGTAAGACACATGTATTTCGTGGCATAAAGGATGTTTTTTAATTATTAAAGGATTTTATCTCTTAGACAGAACCGATGTGCTGTCTAAGAGATAGACAGCATTGGGCGATCCCAATGCTGTTAAAATCACAATTACTTAAAAAAGAAACAACAGACAAGGATAGAGGACGTGGTGTAATGTTGCATAAATTGATATATCAAGAAACTCTAAGAAGTGTTACCAAGACATTCTTGAAAAAACTACAATTACAATTTTGTTCGTTTAGGAAGCGCTACGTTTTTCAAACGTGCCACACTAATTTTGATTCTCCTGTGTCGTAGATTGGGTGTTTTTTTGAGTGTAGATTTATAAATTTGTGTGATTTGTAAATGTGAATTTATGTTTGCAGCTACGACAGAGAAGAAAATCGTAATGTAGGAACTAAGAAAATATAATAGAAAAGGCTTATGGTTTTTTTTTTTTTGTAATAAATCCTTTACGTTAATTCATTACGACATTTATTTATCTAGTTTGTTCACGAGACCGCGACATCTTCAGTTTCCAGTAAAGCGTGATTCTGATATGAAGGTTAAATAATTGAATATATTAATGTCAACTGTAATTACGATAAACATGGCCGTTTATAATCTCAGTTCATAATTAAAACACGTCATTTGCGCCCTATATTTCAACAACACAGACTAGGTACAATATTTTAGATATTATCATCATCATCATCATAGTAGCAGCCAAAAGACGTCCCTCAATCACTTCCAGATAGGGCGGTCCGAAGGGATTTTAGATATAAATTTTGTTTGGAATAGCACCGAAAAAGAAAACTATATATGGTATCTGTTTTACTTTCTGTATTCTATAGTAAAAATAAATTTAAGAGCCGTTTGATGATAAAAGGTTAACTTAATACATTCTGGCTCGAAAGTTTCCGATTGCCGATTCAGCTCGAAAAGCAAGAGTAGGAACGGGGTGATTTTTAGTTAGTAAGAGTTTGATACTTCCTCTCACCTTACCCAAGGCGGGAGAACTCATTGAATGAAAAAAAGTACACTTGGAACACCAGAGAACATCACAACTACGTGGCTGACCATATAAGAAATTAATTAAATGGGTCACATGCCCTATTCTTATAACTTTAAACGATTTCATTGTATTATACATACATATTCAAATAAAAGGTTGTGGTCTACCTTAATGGCAAGTTACGTCACTTATGTAACTTTTACGATGTTCTACGACATTGGAATACAAAATAAGTGGCTATGGTGTTCAATTGTTCATGCTGATACAAATATTTTGTTCATTTAATTGGACAAGTCCACACACAACCTCTTAAAACCGCTGTAACTCCTGTAAGTCAGGATCTGCAGTAGATACAACCATGAAATAAATAAGATATTATTAGGGGAAAAGAAAAAAACTATACTTTTCACTTCCCTCGTAGAATTTACTACACACCTTAATGCAGGAGACAGAATGACTTTTACCTAAAGGCACACAAGAGACTCCACAACTGGAAGTCACACTGAAATTTATCTTAAAACTAAGTAGGTTCTATGTGTGAACTGTTATATTTTATTTATATCCAGAATTGAGTTTAATCAAGGCAATTTGAAGACAAAGTATTACCTTATAGTACCTATTTACAATGATTTAAAATATCAAACACCTGTTGATCGTTTCAATAAGTACCTAGATGCATTTGTTTTATGCATTTGTATTTATGGAAAAATACTTCAAAGCGACAAAAGAACATAAATCATTTTGTTTTTGTTGTTAACAGTTTCAAAAGGTATTTTGAATCGCATAGATATACAATATATGATAGTAACAAGTCGTAAACATCTTAACATTTGTCATTACATTTATCAAAGTTTATTTTAGTTACATTAAGAGCAACGAGCTATTTAAAGGCGTAATTAAATTCCTCCGTGATTGGCAACGGATTTGGGATGGCTCTGATGTTGCAGGTTGTAAATACATATTCGCTATGAGCGTTTACCATCACTTGATCCGTAGGCTTTGTTGCTACTAAAAGTAGTATAAAGAATTTTAAATTCCAGTCAAACCTTATCATCAACAGTCCGTAAATGTGCACTGCTGACATCCTCGACAAACGGGATTTGTTATAATATACAAGGGGATTGAGATCGTAAATTGAAAGTATCAAAAGAATGAAAGGGATTGTATAGTTTCCAAAGCAAACTACACTGTGTCGTTTGTGTGTGCGATGATCTATAGTCGTTCTTATGACATCCGCGGTAAGAGAAGGGGTGGTGAATTGGTGATAATTATTCTCTGCTTTGACGTCACCACATGCAGGCAGGTCAAATCTGCATCATATAAAACATCAACATTATTTATGCAGTAATGTAATGAGTGTCAGCTAAAATTAGCCATTTTATGTTTTATCACGAGAAGTAATTATCTACCGCAAGGTTGTACTAAGTAGGCACTGATCATCGAATACTAAACACTTTACTGAGTATTTCAAGGCATTTATTTCTCACATAATTCTGTTGAAAGTTACTGTTATTGGTTGAAATTCGATCGAAATACAGCTCCATTAGTATGTGCGTTTGACGATTTAGTTCTTAACAACGCACGAAGCACCTTAATCAGTGTTCTCTTTTGAAAATTATGTGTGACACAGTATTGTCGTGAGCGTTCAAGGGAAATCGCTTTAGTCACATTTGTTGTCTCTTTTATATTTAACTTGAACACGTGAGAGAATATTTGTGAACTCTCAACGTTTTTATCAGTTATTTTCGGAACTTCCTCGTTGTGAATAATAAGTTTGCGTGCCTACAATACCAGAGCTAGTATTTGTATTTATAAAATTTTCTATTTTAAACAAAATGGGTTTCACATCCAATGAAATCCTTCAGTTTTAAATTAACTATGATCACCAAATACTAAATTATACAATAGTAGAGCTGTCTCTGTCTGCAGCGTGTAACATAGTAAACATCATCAGCATACAATGTGAAATTATACTCCGATTTCTAAACACTGGCGCTAGAAATTGTTAGCGTTTCTAAGTATTCACAGTAATCTAAATTCCAGCCTAAGTATTGGGTGCGGTAGACGGACTCGACGAGAATTTTTTGCTCAACTTTAAAAGCGTGAAAGGAATCCTTTGGCGCCATTAGAATTTGCCCGCATCGTGTATTGGAAACGCCGGTTAGATAATTCCTTTGAAACGAGTCTTCAATCATCGCACCTCGACGTATTTATTTTTTAACGCCCGTGAATATACAAGTGTAGTGGTTTAGCGGCATTCAGCCAGTCACCGCTCAGACAACACACGGTAGACATTCGCGTCGCGCGCAAGCGAACAGTTTTCCCGCCGCAAATTGAAAAGCGCACGTTCTGAATCCAAGTTCCTCGCCAGCTGTCGGTGCAGTTTAAATAATGCCTAAAAAGAAATAGTATTAATACTTTGCTTTAATTCATTTACGTGTAAAGTTGTGACTTTAAGAACCACATGCGTACTGTGTCTACGTTATCGCGTACAAAAATCCTGTGATAATATTTTGCTGTGAAACTTAGTTATAAAAACTCTAGTGGAACAAAACTTTAAACAATTTGACATTTACGGTTTCGTGAAATTGTATTTCGCGAAGCAATAAAGAAAAATTCTTTATGATAGGTCCATATATGAAGGTGAGTTTTTACATTATTTTATATTATGTTAAAAGTATGTACATATGTATTTTTCACTATGCGTGTACCGAAGTGTTCAAGGTTCGCTACGAGGTCTCTGAAACATTTGTTTCACGTGTTATACGTGCATTGTTATTGGTTGTTTTATAGAAAAACAAACAAGTATCATACTGCGATTGTTTGTTTAGATAAGTTAACATTACTTAGGGTACCTAAATTTATTAACAGCACGCTAATTGGCTCCATTTCTGCCAAATATATCAAAGGCTATACAAGTAAACAAGATGTTTCTCTACATAGCGACCAACTGGAAATTTCATTCACCATTTATGAATATGACGAAGTCTCGGTACAATTCAAGTGTTTAACTATTTATAATGCCTGGAATGAGCACGCTAGCTAACCTCAAACGTACAAGTACCTTTATTCAATGAAACTGATGGCATTGAACGTTATTGGGACGTTCATTGATAACAATAAATTGAAACTGAGCAACAAAATAAAAGTACAACAACCACTTTATTGAAAACACGTGAATGATTTGCAATTTTGTTATTGTTTTTGATCCAATCTAGACTATAAAAATAAGGGAATAAAGTTGATTTTCGATATTAGCGAATAGGTTATTAGAATACCTAGGTACTTATTACAAAACTAACAAAAAAAAAAGAAAATAATAAGTAGCCTTCCATCATCCCTTTTCGTAAATAAAAGTCTGAATAATTAAACAAACATATAAACAATGTTTATAGTATGTGCTGTGATGATTTGTTAAAAATAATGATTTGTTCATGATCCGCCAAGCAATTTCAAAGTTTAGCTCAACCAAATAAACAAACAAAAAATCAGTTTAGCTATAAATCTGATGATTGTTTCAGTAATGATTCATGCTTTACGAAAGTTTCTTATGTCCGTAGTATATAACGTAAATTTACGTTTTCTTATAATTTTGTTCTTCCTACACTATGCTGACTAATACATATTATTCGTAGAAGTATACACGAATCAAGAATATTATTTTTCTTGAAACAGCTGACTTTATTTTGTTTCGGTATATATGTTTTAAGACACTGTAATAGTACGTGATTTTTAATTCGATAGTTATTGCTCGTTAGGAGTTGTTGAGTAGCGGCAGACAAATACCTAGTTTTAAAATATTTTTAACTTTCTTGTAAGTTATATATTACATACATATAACCGAACTAAATACTTTACCTACATATTATAATGATGTGTTTAAGTCTGATTTTCATTATTGAAAACATTAATTATGCTTTTTAGTCATTAAACCCTATTGCAAAATGATTTATTGCTGTTTGTTTATTTATACCGCTCACTTATTGATAATTCATTTTGTATATATATAGTTAGATATTTGAATATGTAATATCGGGTAAATAACTCGTTACTTTTTTCTTTTTTATATAGTATCTAATATCTGAAATAGTATCCAAAAATATCCATAGTAAGTGCTAAAGCTTGTTAAATTTTGTATCCACCATATCTATAGTAAAACAGATAGCATAAATCCTTATCTGACCCATTTAGATTTCAAATCGGGCACAACTAACACAACATGAGTATTGAACCTAGGTACGAAAAGAGCTTCACGCTTATCAGTCATAAAATAACAAACTTAAATTCAAATAGGTTAATTTTAATGGTATAAGATTTAATTTGTACTACCTAAAAATAAATTATAAACTTTTGTCTAAATCTGTAGGTATGTGATGTATGTAGATACTATATACCCTGTTTGTTTATATACTTAGCATTTTATTTTTTCTCTTATTCCGTTCGTTAACCTACCATATCATAGTACGCAATAGACTTGAATATACGCATTTTGTTCAATATAATGTATTTACATTGAGCATGAAATGGCTACTACGTGTTTGTTTCAATATATTAAACGTAAAATTACAACTATTTACTTAATTAAAAATCTTGTGCAATTACAGCGCTTATTACCTATGTATTAAAATATTAAAATTATATAGTGACACATAAAGTAATGAGAAAACTCTCAGAGATTTTCCAAGACACCGTAAGATGTAAACGACCCAATGTCGACAAGATTATCAAAAACCGAATATATTGCATCACGTTCCATATAAAAAAAATCAAGAATAACATTAACGTCAAAGACGCCTTTAAGATGAGAATCATTGACAAAAAAAGGCGTTAGTAGATAGGTACTTACCTACTTTTTATGTAATGATGATTCATCGTTTATATACATCGAAATTCGCAGAGTTGCTTCTATATACCCGTCCACCATAGTACACAATGGGGCTATTTATTTTTATGGCATGAAAAAACCTAATCAAAAATCAACGTTATCTTCTTCAGAGTAGTGATGAAAATTGTTTACCAAGGTTTTTATATAAGGATATTGTTGGTAGTCCCCTTGCGTACAGTAAAGGCCTTTGGCTGTATATTGCGATTGTCTTTCGCATCGAAATATATGTCAATATTGGCGAATCAGGAAACGATATGCGTGGAATGAAGTATACAGCAGGTAATTTGAAAGTGGAATGAATAACTGTATTGCATTCTTAAAAGCGGTACTTACTTAGGTACATCTGTAGTATATATAAGTAATATTGGACAGTTTATAAGAAGACGATTTATGTGTTATACATACGTTATATCGCATAAATCCCCAAGTATCTGGTTCGTATAAGAATGCTTCTTTTGTGAAGACCCCAATACGCCTAACGTTCATAACGCCACTTAATGAAGTTAGTGAAATTAGATACTTGTAGGTGGTAGCTCCTACATAGTATTTCATTTTGCATAGCAACTAATTCTACGATTGCATAGGACAAACACGTTTTTTCTACACTTGCAAGAATAATTCAAAAACAAATTTAATGCCAGAGACTGCATTTTATTCTATTTTCAAAATGTTTATAAGGTGCAAACTCTATTGTTTTTTGCAAAATAATGCATTTGCAACCGGATGGGAAAACAGCAAATCAAAGGATTTATAAACAAACATTCGCAAACAAAAAAGCAACGCTAGTCACAAAGAAAATTAAATTGATTACCATCAACCGCTGACGATACCTAATTGAAGGCGCCATGACAGTATTGGTGCAAACGTACTAAGGATTCTCATACTTGAGCAGTCTAACGAAATATTGAAAATATGTAGATAAGGTCAATCTTTTGTTTAAAGACCTCTAGAAATAGTAAAAATAGTTATTTCTGTCTTGTTAATAAATGGTTCTTTTTTCTTTTATTTTGATGTTTCTATTAAGTAGTCGTTCTGTTGTTCAGTTTCCATTGTCAGCATCAGTATCTGTAGTTACCTACCCAGTTACTTCATCTCTTTTGTCCCCATCTTGCCCGTCATGAACAAAATTATTCATCCATGACCGAACATCTCCATAAATCTGTAAACAATTGATTCTGTCTCTCAAACTATGTTCAACCTATGAATCAACATTTTGACTGACAACTAGAAGTCTCAATACTTTCAATTGTTCCTAAATTAGTTACGATTGCAAAAATAGACTCTAAAACTAAATATCTCATTTTGTATCTTCAACTTACATACGTAACAATAAGGTTGAATTTCCATAATTTATTGGCATTCCAACAAGTGTGATTGTGTCGTAACCATTTGCATAGTTCGCTATCTCGTTCCGCGTAATAATGGCTGGTTAATCGGTTGTGACATAATGCTAGTGTTTAACGTTGACATAACACGGTGATTTAAATTTAAAAGCAATGCTCAATGTGTCCCTGAACCATGAATCCACAAATTAACTTTATTTGAGATCGCCGCCCACACATTGATTAGCAGGAAGGTATAATAATAGGCATGATTATCATTATTTCAATGCTCATTCGCCACTGTAATACACTGGAAATGTACTGAGTGAATGAATAAAAAGTTTTAAAGAGTACAAACAAAAAACTGTGAATAATTCACTAAAAACCCAACGAATGCATTAGCCAACGCTGTGGTGATTAATTTAATTGAATAAATTGCCAATTTCTAAATTCAATTTTGAATGTTCAGTTATGATGATTGGTACTAACGGACTTGCTAAGGAACGGTTTAATGACAGAGTATAGTAAACGCTAAATCACTTCTTGGTCTAGGTAATCAATGAACACCACCGATGTTCAAGGTTGTTTAAAGTAGCAATTAATACCTAGGCGATGATTAATTTCATACTGAGACGCAACACGTGTCATATAAGACATGTCTTGCAAAGCTATTAAAACTATAGTCGGTTAATTAGCAGACGACAACGCATTCTATTGTAGCTAGTTAAAAGAACATGATTTCTAAAAGAATATTGTGTGTAGCAACAATGGTGTATGGAAAAATCCGTGAAATGTTTCAAGTAGGTATTAGGTACCTATAGTACTTGTTATTTTATTACTCACTAGCTTTTGCCCGCGACTTCGTTCGCGTGGAATAGTGACTTCCGGCAAATTTTTGGTTTTAACCACATAGTTCCCGATCTCGCGGGATCTCTTCAAAAATGAGATGTGGAAGATATTCCAGGGAACTCTTCAAAAATCAACATAATGATCTCTGCGTTTGAATTTAATAGATGTATACTCACTTAGGGCATTGAAAAAATAGTTTAAAAACGGACTTAAACTAACTTAAAACTAAAGAAAGCTACGAATTACGAATTTATAACAATTAAAAAAGAAACTATATTACAACCTATCCTCTATGCTATAATAACCAAGCTTAAACTAAATAATTTAAAAGAAACGACTTAAATCTAATCTAATTAAAAAAAAAATTAGACTTACAATTTTATTAAAAAAACTAACTACAGTCACTACTAATAATCGATATCAAACTAAACCTACGTTAAATAGGTTAACCAAAAAACCAGGAAAACCCAACAAATAAACTTATTAATTGACAAATACAACGAAACCAATTTAGAATATACGAAACAGCAGGACCACTACAGACAAATAATCATACGACTGATAATACACTTTTTCTACGATAGTACCGAAGCGCTCGGCCGATACCCAACCAAATGAATGTAACGAAACCATAGCGCGATCTATTTCGATCCCAACGCCATCTATCGAGGATAAAGACAACTTGGATTATTTATTTATACTCCGTTCGGGCATTTTCTTTGTACTAAAAGT
Organism: Spodoptera frugiperda; assembly: GCF_023101765.2. Lineage (NCBI taxonomy): Eukaryota > Metazoa > Arthropoda > Insecta > Lepidoptera > Noctuidae > Spodoptera > Spodoptera frugiperda. The sequence continues at coordinate 4,941,557 of NC_064237.1, forward strand.
TTAATTATATTGATATTATTTTTTTCATACCTTTTTACTATTTATTTACTTTTTTCGATGAATTAAAACAATAACATGAACCGAAGTCGTGTAACGATCGACATAGAATTATCTATACTCCGTTAGAGCATTTTCTTTGTACTAAATGTTTTATTATATTGATATTATTTTTTTCATACCTTTTTACTATTTATTTACTTTTTTCGATAAATTAAAACAATAACATGAACCGAAGTCGTGTAACGATCGACATAGAATTATTTATAAATAATTTATTTCTTATTTTTATTTTTTGATTTTTGAAATAAATCTATGTCCTTTCTAAGGTTCTAAACTATATCTCTACCAAATTTCAACCAAATCCGTCAAATAGTTGCGGAGATTAATGGTATAAGCATAGAATGTTCGACGTGATTCTTTAATTTGACATAACTTTTTTATTTATGAACCGATTGACATGAAACAAACACTAAATGTAAATTTAAGCATCCCACAATATATTCGTGAAAACCGCATCCAACTCGGATCAGCCGTTTCTGAGATTAGCGCGCACAGACGAACAGACAAACAGACAAACAGACAAACAGACAAACAGACAAACAGACAAACAGACAAACAGACAAAAAAAAGTTAATTACATTTTTGGGTTCGACATCGACATAACAATAACCCCTGCTATTTTTTTTATTTTTATTTTCAATGTACAGACAGCACTTTTCTACGATTTTATTATATGTATAGATAACTGTATTTTCCCGTTCAACCGAAAAACTATATTTAAAACTAATTTATTTTCAGTGTCATTTATATCCTTCCTTATATAAAAATAAGTATGAGCAAATAAAAAATATACAAAGTATCGACAATCAATATATTTGCCAAATATTACACAGAAAGTCTAATGATTGTCTGACGCAACTTTATAAAAACAATGGTCGTATCTAATAACAACTGGTCTGGCCCAATCACTGAGATATTGTGCAAAATATTGAGTGCAAAATGCTAAATTTCAACTACATTCCACAGAACTAGATTCCTTAAGCTTAATAAGTACTTAAAAGATGCATGGATAATATACAATACTACTGAATGGATTTAGATGAGATTCTTTAATCTTAAAATTACATACAAACTTTATATAATAATCCGTACTGATATTGTTCTTATCGCGCTTTAATAATAACTGTTAAGTCTCATGATTTGAACAATATAAATGTATTAATTGATAGTTGAAGTATATAAATCTTAAAATAAACTACAGCTAGTACAACGATATAATCTGATGTAAACAGCCATTTTAGCTCAAGAACTGATTCCAAAACATATTCGCATGTCTATCCAAAATAACTCGAAGCCACGTGCAGGGTCAAAGATTAAAATTCATCACGGATCGTAATTAATTTTATAACAAAACCGATAATAACTATATTCATGAAGCATTATAAAGAATAAACTGATTAGTAGTAGTTTATACTGTTACTATTTCTTCGTGTGTTTAAAAAAATAACACTTTTTGTATAGGTACTTTTCCTGCAATCATCTTTTCATCCTAAAATAATTGAGTAGGAGTAGGTATAATTCAATTACGTTGAGATAAAAAATTCCAAGCGATATTTCCCATATTAATAAATAGTAATGAATTTTTCCATTAGTCATTTTGATTGGTTTTAAATTACACGATTATTGATCACAGTTTGTTAACTTTAAGACTAAATTATTTAACTAGCCATCATTATCCAAAGTTACTTTTTTATCTATTAGCGGGTCAAAAATTATGAACAAATATTTGTACCTATGTGATTGAATCTAGGATTATATTACCTACAAGCTTTTAATCGCGAAACTAAAAGCATTATAGACAGTAGTGCATATAACAGTGCCACAGAGACTACAGATTACTATAGTTTCTATTTACCATTAACCCGTGTGCCGAAACGTGTATTCACGCGAGACACGATGTATTTACTATTCTGTCTTATAAACCCATATATAATAGGTTAAAGCGCACCTCGCTCTATTTCTTTAAGTCATAACAGACACAACTTTACGATTTAATGTTTATGTAATCACACAGCAGTTCTAGATCAATTCCATGTGCACAAGATTGTCCTACTCGTGAGATAACATCGTTCAATCAAAGGCATTTCAATTAATGTCTATTGCTATGTTAGTATATATACAATGAAGTATGATGTTGGCAATTCGCTGGTATAGTACTCGAGATTCAGACCTTATGTGTAATCATTCCTCAAAGAGCCATTAGACCACCACAGATGGGGCCCAGTAGGGCTGATGCCCGGAGCTGCGGACTGCCTAGCGGTTTACTGGGGCTTCGGACCGAAAAGCAGGAGTAGAAACGTGGTGGTTTTAAGTCAGTAAAAGTCTGACACTCCATCTCGCCTCGCCCAAGGGGAGAGAAGACACTGGATGATTTTCCCCCATCAAATAAAAATGTGTAATCATTCGAACATTCATAGAAACAGTATAGAGCAGTGTTTTCAAAAGCTTTTCTGCAATAGCCCGGTAATTGTTACACGACCTCATTGCCCATCTGGCATCTGGTGCCATTAGGTAAAGTAATACATATTTATTTATCAAAGTAATAAAATGAAAAATGGTTTTATTAGTACTTTGGCATCTTATACGCGATCGATAGTAGGGAATATTTTTAAACCAAGACAGTTTTGAAGTTACGACCCAATATTTTGTTTTGGCCCGGTTATCTGGTTTCCTTTGACATTTGAGCAACGCTGGTCTAGAGTTTGGAAGTTTCAATCACGTTTCAATTGATGATTACAATATCTTTGAGTTCATTATATATGTATATGTTTACATACGTCAGTGATTAACGCGTTTTTTACATGATGACCGGACTAACTGGATGATGTTGATAACAAATTATTGAGTGTTCCTCTTTGTTTTGGGGTCTCGGGTTCGATTCCCGTATCGAGCAAAGTATTTGGGTTTTTCTTTAGGGCGAGTAAGTAATTAGTGTGAATTTTTGCCGATTTTATCATTTTCAGTAGCACAAAAATTAATTTATATACAAACGAAGTTTAAAAATACGTTGTTACTGACAGTTAATATTAATCATAAACATTCAGCTTCCTGAACTATAAAATTAACAAGACAATTGTTACAGCTAAAATAAAGTGTAAGCTCCAAAAAGTGCATCGACAAAACATGTAACTTCATGATTATTATGTATGCAAGTTAATTTTCTATTACCAAGATTCTTGTTTTATTTTCACAGAAATTTTAACTGCATCAGTAAGACTATTGATATTGAAAATAGAGTCGCCAGACCGTGAAACCGTAATTTTCTACGGTCACTTATCACTACAATACAAAATCCGCAAATCATTAAAAAAAAATCCATTGCACAACCAAGAGAAAGTACTTTACAATATATTTGATTTATTATGTGACGTTTAATTTTCAATTTTATTTTAACTAACACAGAGATTCAAATCCTATACGCAAGTTTAGCCGAACTAGAAAGAGGTTACATAAAAGTTTGCTTAGCAACGAACGATATGTAGAAACCAGCTGTCTAGCAACAGCGGTGTCGGTTCCCATTACTTATCAAAACGAACAATGATGTAAGTAGCCCGGATACTGAAATATAACACCACTAACTTAAACATCTACGCGGATAGAATTGGAACTAATACATGTTCAAACAACGACAGTACAAAAACTGCTCCCATAACTAGCGCCACCTAAGTGACATCTTAATTCGGTCGCATTATCATGATTTGTAAGTTCTATGTCATTGTCAAGTGACACCATAACGACAATATTGTGATATCGTCAGCATTGTCTCGTTTCAAAGCTGTTATATCTCATATTATTTCCAAGTCTGCAATAAAACTATTCATAACTGTTTCCCATGGGTCCAAGAGTGTTAAGTTATCAGTTTAATTTTTGTTTATTTATTCTTAGCTTGAATTACAGTGCCTGAATAAGTATTTTAATTGTCAATTACTTTAATGTTACTCTACCTCGTCAATCTGCTGTATTGACTATTTCAAAGAATAATCGAACTATTGTCTAGTTAGGTTTAGGTTGAAATTAACTTATCGGCTTCTTTTATCTGTTGAACACAGTATAGTGGAATCTAGTGATTCACATGTTTTACATAAGCCTTGATGAATTCCTTAATTGTATTAGAGAATGAATTAATAAAATAATGAATGAGTCCTTTCCTCTTTATCGTGTACCAGTTTGTGTAGAGGCCAATGATCTATATACGACAGTAGATATGTATGCTTGGAACGAATTCACGGATCCACGGAAATAACCTTATTACGGAGAACAGAGAGAGAGAGAGAGTGAAATTGCACTAATAATAATAATAAAGTTCGTTGGCTTCCGTGTTCATGGTCTGTGTGCTTTGATGGCCAGCGATCCTGTTCCAAGAACGGCCATATCAAACAAATTCTCCTTCGATTAAGGTCAAACATCTAAGTATAATCTCTGAAATTTCTGCCAAAAGACCCAAAATTATAGTTGAATGCTCCTATGTACTTAAAAATTATGGATATATTGATGACAAGCGTCACTATTCATGTTTCGCGTCGTGTATCATTAAATTCTGTGCCAGACTAAATTAATGTCACAGACTCGAAATTAAACTCACAGGACTAACATTAATATTATTTTTGGTCGTTTATGACGATTGTGAACTTTCTAGAAATCGCACTAATTTGAAATTAGTGTAACTGAGTCAATGATAAATGTATACTCGTATTAAATAGTACCAATAGTCAAACGCTTTCTCGTAAATATCGAATGTCTTCATCATGATATTTTATCATCACATCAAACTATTTCATGTGTAGTAAAATGTTTATAGTCTCTACCCACATAAGAGGTGTTTAATAAATTGTTGTTTGTTCGTAAATATTTTTTGCTATGTTGATCATTTGGCTATCGTGTGATTGCTTGTCGGTCATTAGTTAATTCATATATAATATCAAACCTTTCTTTAAAGCAAGTTAATAACTAATAGAAAAAATTTCATCATTTTTAGTACAGCAGTTTATAGTGATTGCGACTTCTCGATCTGTCATGATATAGCTGTCAAGAAATCGATTCTAGAAAATTGTGTGCAATTATTTTCCTTGGCCATGAATCAAAGATGAAACGTGCTTTGTTTGTTATTAATGGAAACTCAGAAAATACTGAAATAGCATCACGTCGTGATTGTTACCGCTGACCGTTATTCGTTACACTTTTCTTTTAAAACTCTTTTGAGTTTGATGTTGACTTGACCGTATTCTAAATATCAAATAATAAACACGGATATATAAATTGGCATCCATTATTCGCGAGAGTGGACTTTTTGTAGTCTATAAGCTCATTGACACGGAAAGGACCAAAATGGCCAATTAGGTTGCCCATGTGACGACTTAGTGACAGATGTTAATTTGTATCGTCCGCCTAAACATGTGAAAGCGTACGGTTTTTCGGTCCAAATACACACACACTCACACACACACACACACACACACACACACACACACACACACACACACACACACACACACACACACACACACACACACACACACACACACACACACGCACACACACACACACACGTGAGTGAACTCGTCGTGTCGCAAAATATCTCGTTAGAACCACATGATGAGACAAATTAGACGATACTAACTTTGACAGTAGAAGCAATTCGGACGGAATTGAAACTATGATTAAATATTATGTCGCTCATTAAATATTGTAACACAACACCGAGACATTTTTATTGAAGGTCTTTGAAAATTTCGGATGCAATCAGATGCTAAAATAAAGCTGTGATTTTATTTTCTACAAAACTTGATTTATCATTTCGTTTAATCAACTACGTATCTATTAATTATAAATGTGACTTATGAAAAGAAAATATTTGTTTGTTATTTTCACTGGATTATAGATAATGATATTATCTTAAAGATTTATTATTTGAATTCATTGATAATTTCAGCATATTGTAAACAAGACTATATATTCTATACTAATCAACACTTGCGTTGCCTTTATGTTGCTTTCATACACAAAAAGTATTTTACTTAGAAAAGCAAAGATATAACCACTCATTAATCAATTTGTTGATGATGTCCAAAAGAATTGTCATAGACAAAAAAATTACAACAACAGCTAATAATTATTCTGTTTTGATAGACTAATATGAAGATAGAATTACTTAGTACTCCGACTTGTGAACACCCAATCAATGAGGCATGTATTACATAAGAAGTAGTCATTGTAAAAAAGAAAGTTTACTAGCATGTCTATCTGGGGGCACGGCAGTGCCCCCGCCAAGTCGAGCAAAAAAAAAGCGGCACGGCCGTACCATCCTTTTCTCGAAGCAATTCGGGCCTTTTTCGACCCCCTATAATTCGGTTGTGGATAAAGCAAGAAACCTGAATCTTCAGTAACTAATCCGGCATTGTATAAACACGGAATATTTAAAATTTCAGTCGATTTGAACCAGTAGTTAAAGAATGACAACTTGTTAAAGTTTCTAAATTTTGTCACTCACTGACTCACCGATCATCAAAAGTCCAAGGCACTTCTAGCAGACTTAGAAGCTTCATATTTGGAATACATATAGAGTTTAGTGTCTTAATCATGGGAAAGCTTAAATATTTTGTAATTTCGGTCCAGTTTTCCAAATACACCAACTGCATCAATAACTTTGTAATCCCATATAAATATATAGGATTACAAAGTTATTTATGCAGTTGGTGGTTGGTGGTGGTTATAAATTTAATAGGTGTAGATAGGTACCTACCATATGAGGCAAGGGAGGGAGTATAGTAAAGTCAGGGAGTGGGCTTTGAGAAAAACTGTGGCTGAAGCTCAAGAAGTAGTACCGGAAAAGAATAAGAGGAAGACTACATATAAAAATAAGAAAATATCATAAGACCTTTAACAAAATTCGTTAGAAGTAGATGGTATCAAAAAGAAAGGCTCTACAAAAAGAAGTGAGATCCCATCAAAAACATCCTGTAAAAAACCCAAGTCTCGCAGCTCAATCTTTCTACCGTCAAAAGTTGTGAGATCCATGTAATACCAAGTCGGTTAATCTATTTAGTGTCTACTTGAAGGACCTTCTGTCTTAAGTTATTACATAAGTTATTATCATGCCAATATTAAAAATATTTAACGTTTTAAACAAATAGATCGACTTGGACATCGCATGAAAACAAAATGAATATTACAATATTATATTAGATTCTTTAGTCTCTCGCGCCTCACGCGATTGAAACTCTCGTTCCTGTTGGTCGCTGGCCCGTCGTGCTGTGTAGTGTGATACATACTAATAATCAAATCAAGCGATGTCCAAGTCGATCTATTTGTTTAAAACGTTAAATATTTTTAATATTGGCATGATAATAACTTATGTAATAACTTAAGACAGAAGGTCCTTCAAGTAGACACTAAATAGATTAACCGACTTGGTATTACATGGATCTCACAACTTTTGACGGTAGAAAGATTGAGCTGCGAGACTTGGGTTTTTTACAGGATGTTTTTGATGGGATAACTTTTACACTACATAAAAGCATATATAATATGGTACCTGATTATTGTAAACTACTGTTTACATGTTTGATTTTCTTTCATCGTGAAATGGGGGATTTTGGGATTCAATTTTGATATCTCTTGCTATAGAGTAACATAGGCTACTGTTCCCTTCATCACACGGGTGATGCCTGGTGATGCTGGAAGCAACAACTAGTTTAAATAATAATATAAATGATCTTGACAACAAAACACAGCGTGACCCTTTACCGATTACTCCTCAAGTACATAATGTATGATTGTCAGTAATGTACGTATGTACTGAGTAATCTGGATCTCCATGCAGATAGCTATGTTAATATGGTTGTAATAGGTGCTGTAATTGCATCCTTTGCCTCATACCTGGTTAGAGAACAAAGACTGATTAGTTCGCTCGTCATGTGATGTGTCTTAGAGTTCCTTGTGAATAGGTTTTCTATTTAAATTACTTATGGTTGTAGATTGTATTGGATTTTCTAGGTTTCGGTCTGTTTACAAATAGAGCGTTGTACTGTAGATGATACACGTTATTGAGACTTTTAATAAGTATTTGATTTATAGCAGATGAAAAGTGTACTTATTCCCTTTTGTTAAGAAATAAAAAGATTTGATACTAGCAGTGGTGAAGAATTTATTTATTAGTAAAAACCTGCATAATTTAACAGCTTAAGCCAATAAATTATACTGTTAAAGTGATATTAAACTACGACACATAATCTGATTATCGATATTAAAAGTTTAATTTAAATAAGAAGGTCAGTTAGCAAAATATTAACATCAAAAAATAACTCAAGTTACAAATAGACTGATGTAACTCAATGTATCAAGGAAAGCAGTTCTTAGATACATAAAGTTACATCGACTTGTTTATAACACCAAGCCAAAGACTGATCGTGAAGCTCGACGAATATCATTACAATCATTTAAGCTAATAAGTATCGATCCAGACATTGGAAGGCTATAGTTATAGTTTCAAATCGTCTGCACCTCGTTGAATGTGTTCGCAGAACATTAAATATTAAACGTGACTTCCATACGGTCATATTGAATAGACATTACAGCAGGCTACTCGGTAGTAAGTGTATAGAATAGTTCGTAGCAGGAATATTAATGCAAAGACTGGTTGAATCACACTTTTTCTTTACTTCCCTTTGCCTTTGTCATTGTTAGATGGTATAAAATATAATTAATAACATTACGTGCATGGTCTATGCGTATATAAGAAAAATGTATGTGATAGGGGTCATATAACCGGAGCTGCGAAGGAACGGGGTGTTTTTTAGTCAGTAAGAGTCTGTCAGTCTCTCGTCTCACCCAAGGTAGGAGAAGAAGTCATTGGACGATTTACGACCCCTTACAAAGGGGGTCATATAAACAATGCATAACTCATACAAGAAATGTGAACTATCTGAGTTCTACATTTAGAAACAAAACACGCGAGTGGAACCGAAAGGCAGTTCAACCATGTGCGCCTGAATTCTAGTCCACAGATAAGCTATAGTACAAAAATAATGTGGGCGGAAAATCATACGACTAAAGTTATGAGGTGAAGAGTTATTGAATAGTAAACTATTATTAACCATTCGGTAGCCAATAAATAGCAACGAACCTTGAACATTTCACTATTAAACTCACATTTTATTACTGCCAATATAAAAACCTCCATCAATTAACACAATCGGAATGCAACAATTTGTTCAATGCAGCAAACTCAATTAGCAATGCATGTAATTTCAATTACTTTTCATTAAACTTGCCTACAAATTCCTTGAAGCCATGATCCAACGAATGCTCTCATAAAGATGCAATTATACTTACAGTTTAAGTTTCACAAAATAAATAATAATTATCTGTCAATTAATTATTCTTTGATGGATCTACTCATGTTCCAATTGAACAAGTTTTATCGCATACCCTTAAAGAGTAGTGTTTAATTGAACATGTACTTTATTGAGGCTACAGAAGGTTTTAAATTCTCGGCCTAAATTATGTGGCGAGGAACCGGCTCTGCAGGACAGGGTCTGATAGCAAATAATTGCTAAAGATAAGGTCTACGCATTGTTCCAAGTTCCCACCCGTACTATTTATCACTCTTGTCAAGATAAAGATTTAACAACCAAGTTTTTGCTACGATTATAGCGTTATTAAATTAATATCTGATATCCTAGGACAATATTTGCATACTTCATTACGAATTTACGAAACAAAATTAGAATTTGAATCGTAAATCATTTTGCAATAAAATTCTGTCACGGAAATATACCTGAGATACGAGTATTTCACTTTCTTAACGTATTTATAACAAAAACCCGGTTTTTTGATGTTACTGACTTCGTTTTAAAAACGCTTTTAGAGTTCACGCGAATCACAATCATTTCTATAAAAATCTTTTCCGGAAGAACGTAAATCAGATAAATTCTGGGAATTTTTGGGGAGATCAAAGTCTTTCTTGGGGAACTGGCCAATATTTAGACGTTATATGTCAGAACACATCAGTGATGGGCCGGTGGATATCAGTTCATGATTCAGCGTGTGACTGGAGCATTGACCCATATTCGAGCACCGCGGGACACTTGGCAAACGCCACGGTTTAAAATACGATCAGCCATAGTGTCGTTGGGTGGAACGAGCCACAGTCCGCCAGTGTAGGGTTACACTAAATTTGTTTCATGATCCGGCGATAAAACAAGAATACCTATTTCTATAAATTCAACCATCGAACATTCTGATCTACATTTCTTTGTTATTCTGTTTTGCGACACATGTCTGGTACGCTATAGTAGCATCCCATTTTATATTAAACATTTATATAAATTATTATCCTAAACATTTTGTAACAAATGAATATAACTAGAGATATAAGCATACACCACTATAATAGCTGCCAACATTAAAATTTTCCGTTATACATAAATTCAAATTAATTGGTCACCAGTACCGCCATATTGTTTCTTGAAATAATTCATGTTAATGGAATTCTGCATGCAGAATGAATTTGTTCCACGTACAACTCGAAATATTCATTATTTTTCTTTTATTTAAATAAGAGACAAATTCATTGTCATATTACTCATATTTGCTAAACGTCTGATAATGTATTACCTTTTTACAAAGAATTTCGGCGAAGACAAACTGTTTTATAGCCTCTATATTATTTAATCAAGCAATTACTTCGCTAACATACAATTTCTTTTATTTATTAACAACCTGTATCGTTTCCATTTATTGGAATTCGAATTTTGACGGTTGCATGCGTATAGGACGCCATATTAGCGTTGATTTGAGAACACCAGTGCGACCAATAAAAAAAAGGCGAGACAAATATTTATCGGACGTCTGACTACTCAAGGTCACGTCAAAGAATCATCACTAACTTGCTCACTACGAAATAATACTACAGACCACATTTAGAATAGCCAATGTAGCGACAGTCAGTCTACAACGAGTAGCAAAATTAATTCACCATCATCTAAATCTCTACAAATTACCTTTTAATATAATTAGCTTTTTGTTGTATTAAAAAGCGGTACAAAGAAACGCATGTTCCACTTTCTCTGCTTACATATTAAGCCGCGAATTAGGGACATGATTCGCTTTCGCGAAAATTAACGCAAGACGAACAATTAAATTATAAGTACGAGTAGTTTAACTTAAGAGCATCACTGTTGGAAGCTTATGTTTTTACGTCTTAGAAAAAATGGACTATGATATACACATAATATACTTACTGATGCGGCACATAAAAATTCTGTCTAAGTGGGCTAAATTGACTTTTAAATCTCGACTTCAGGCAAAAAACGTTCTCCGGTGACAAAAAGTCCGTACTCCTAACCAAATTGTTTGTTCCATATGTGTAAGTACATCAGTACAAAATACACACGACAGAGGCCAAATACTAACAATCCGGAACCCATTATCTATAATTCACGTCTATTATAATGAATTTGCAATCATCCCATAGAAATCATTTGATTGAACAGGGCCTCGGCATGCGAAATGAAATTGCTTGCGCACTTTTATGGTACAGCCGATTGTGAAATAGAGGCAGATAACATACAATTATATGCCAACTTTCTCGTCGTCTCTTTATAATTTGCAATCATAAAAAACATCCCACAAAAAATACTCTCGAACGAGAGTAACGACAGGTTAAGTGTACATTTCTAAATGTCAATTAGCATTTCAGTTTGAAATGTCGACATAATTAACTGTTAGTCAACCTAAAAGTCTGTGTACCTATTAATTAAGACTAGCTCGGCTTGTTTACATATGTCCGGCTAACGAGGAATAGCAAAGAACACCTTTCTCTTCAAACAATAACACAGCGATGCTGAAGAAAATCATTTAGAAAGGCATCTTCTGTTGTTTTAGTGTTATTTCTGCAAATCAGTTGCAGTCGGTTTCTCGAAAGCGTATATTAACGGCCGTCACATATGCTGTTTATTGCATGTAACTCCATATATAAGAATTTCAGTAAAAGTAAAAGTTTTAGAGATTTTATGAAAGCATCGCAGTTACTTACATTTTATACATATGTGTCGTGTGTTATGTTTAAGCGTATACTCTGCTTTTGGTCTTTTGACTTTATTTTACTAAAGAGCTCTTTTCTGTTTGTTTCAGTGTCAACATTTCTACCCCAAACATTATGATTTACAAATGGATATTATGATAAGAGTGAAGTGCTGTCAAGAAACTAAAAACCCAAAGTGACGAAGTGCCCTGTAGGTGTCTGTTGTGCTATCGTTCCGTTGCCTTCCCCTTACCCACTTAGTGTTCAAAATGTCTGACAAGACCTCGTCGTCGGTCGGCCCGCGGAGTTTCGAAACGATTTCTGAGGAGGACCTCACCGCGTCGCCTTGGGAGAAACTGTTGGGAGAGGTGAACACTGCTGTTCCTACGATAATAAAGACTAATGTGTCGAGTACAACTATCTCTAGAAGCGGTGAGGAGGTGTCCAAGAACCCTCAAGCCGAGGATCTGGAGGCGAACAAGTTGACGCGATCCAAGAGCCTTAATCAGCGGAGAAATAGCAGCGGCCTCCTCAGCACGATCCCTCGGCAGCTGAGGCTCTCACTGCGAGGAGTTCGGAGCGAACCTTCAAGTGTCAAAGATGTGCCCACGACCAGGAATGACAGCTCTCTCAACCTTCTTCTTAGGTGAGTACAAGATACCTTTTAATATATTGAAAGATCTTCAAGTACAAATAATGTATTTTTCTCGTGCCATTTCGGATTATTATTCAAGGTTTAAGGAAAGGGCGCTTGTTGCCGATTGACGTCTATTCAATACATTAACTAAGTAGGTTCCTATAAACGTTATAACACTGACACGTTAACACAATGTGATACGGTCGACTCTCAATAAAAAGAGGAAATCGTCATGTAACCTGACCGGCTGACCCACTACGTTTTCCATGACACAACTACATTTTCATTTATGTACCACGGGCATGTATTATATTATTGTCTAGTTGAACATATTCGATATCACTCACTAGGAATTTTAAATACTGCAATAATAATAATTTTATTAGAGTAGGATAGCTTCATAGACTAGGTACATATAAACTTATCATTGTGAAACGATCACACGCGTGACCCTTACCATGTCGTGCCCTTGCGACTGCAGTTTATAATTTATCGTCACGTGCCATTAGACTTCATGAAGGAATTTTCATTAGAAAATACATGTCAGGTCAAGAACAAATAGCATTAAATGACCAGAGAGATAACTCCGCAATAATATTCTTCATCGGATCCATCTAATAAACATCAAGAAGAACCTCTCTATGCTGTAATTACAACCTTCATGGTCTGAAATACGTGAGGCTTCGCGCTGATTAGTTTTACAGATGCGACTTGACCTACTGTCTGTTGCGCTATTTTAAGGATAATTGATTAGCTGGGACAATGTCAGGGCTTAATTACCGTAGCAAAGGTCTTTTGTAATTGATTAGGTATACAGATGCAAATCAAGAGAGACGACAAAGGAATAATTTCTCAAATATCAACTAGAGTCATTATTCCTCGCTCGTAACACCTGTCAATATAACAACAGACTATCAATAAATCTACATCAGCCACGTTTAAAATTACGAGGCTATAAAACACTGTGTAATTTGATAGTTTTATTTATTTGCCAACGAATAATGAAACGTCATAAAAGTCAGGAATGGATCTTCCGTTTATAAATGATCATCAATTCCTAATAAAAAGATTTTTACCGATAACTTTCTCGTATGCAAAACTGCGAAGGAAGCGGACGTCCTTATTTAAATGCGAATTGCAGGAAACAAGGCGCCCGATGTAGACAGCCAGCCTAAAACAATGCTTCTTGTTCACAATGATAGACTGAATGATTGGAAGTGGCGATTCAGGGCCATCCGTCAGCGCAATCCGTGTCCTCTTATATTTATCTCCTTGTAACTAGTTGTGAATACAAATGACTTTTCAATTGATTTGGACTCGTCACTGTCGGATACGGGGGAATAATTGTATTAACATACGCTATACGTGAGGGCCATTTTGCAACGAGTATATTAGGCAGATAGCTGATATTTATGTCTGACAAGCGTAGTTATTGGCCATTATTGTTATTGATGTTTGACCACCCAAACTGGAATGGAATGTTCAATGATATGTTCCTACAAGAATTACATGTACAATATTATAAAAATCTATCATCTTCATAATTTTTATCGGGTATGAAGTAATGAACCGTAATGACACTAACTACCGCACTCAAGAGACATTTAATGTTTATTTGAACTTTTCCTTAGTAACGATTTTGTACTGAAAATAATGTCTCTGACAGCAGCAGTAAATATCTGATACATAAAAGCCAATAATAATTTAATCAGAATAAACATTGGCAGCATTCGATGTCTGATAATAGTTATATTTAGATGATAATATCACCTTAATGTATGGACAATCACATGCAATTTTATTTAAAAAACAAACATACCGACTACAAAAAAGGAGGACATGTTTGTAAAAATTCCTTGAACTGTTCTAGTAATGATGTTCAATATCAAGCTATTCTAAGCGAAACGTGACTCCATGATAGTAGTTTTCAGTACCAATAAAAACTTGATCGCGAATAACAATAATAGATTTGAACTAAGTAACAGTTTAAAACGGTGCTTTGTTCGTTTTTTGTCAACATTTATTTGACTTTTAGGCCACTGCCCCTAGATACACCAAAAAACTAATTCAAGCATGTACCTGATGTAGCAGATGTAGCTACCTACTCTGAAATCATATTTATTGGAACGATATTTAAGTGATGGACCGTATAATTTAGATTTTTATAAGATAAGTAAATCAAGTATGAGAGAGCCATGCTTTGGCACGAATGGGCCTCACAGAAAACCGACGTGAAACAGCGCTTGCATGGTGTTTTGTGGTGTGAGTGAGGTTTCTGGAGGCCCAATTACTCCTCTTCCCAATCTTCCCAAATCCCGATTCTACAACAACCCTTAAATTCCGAACCCCAAAAGGTCGGCTACGCCTCTGGTGTTTCAAGCGTCCATGGGCAGCGGCGATTGCCTACTACCAGGTGACCCATATGCTCATTTACAAAAAAAAAAAACTATCTCTTTATGCCAGTTCCTAAATAGATGTGTATTAATATTATCTTAACATAAAACTAGTTGTGTCAATAACCTATATTCGTGTCGTAAAAAACGACTTACCGAGATGATAAAAGATAATGAGTTTGTTACTGATACAGTTAAACTATTTATCAGCCTCAATACGTAACTGTGTTTATCAAATGATAGCTAGGTCATGAACATAAGGTCAATGCCCTAATCTATAAAAAAGAATGAGTTTGCTGACATTGACTCAATCAAAATTACACATTTTTACAAATAGATTATTAAAACAGTCATAATGTACTACGCATGCTCTATACTCTATTTACTAGCAGTACAAATCTCCTTGCAAATGATTTATGATTCCGTCCAACATAAATTGTAGCAGTGTGTGCCTATTCGTATTTTATTGGCACACTTAAGAATTATAGCACACAGAAAGCTTTGATCCCGAACATTTACTTGGTAAAAAGTACAAAAATATTTTTACGTGGATTCAAGGCACCGGTGTGCGTCGTCGCGAGGCCATTCACATCCTTCGGTCACACTCCATTCATTGGCCAAATGTGTGGTACGTGTGTTGGTGCCAATATTTGCAGGCCAACATTCAGCCAACATCCTGGCAAGCCTTATCACCAGTCGACTCGACCTGGATACGTATTTCTATGTACATTTCAAATCGTAATATTAGTTTAAGACCGTGGTTTATTTTGCTTTAGAAATATACGAGGGAACGACTTTCAACCAGTTCTTAAGAACGCTTGCATATTTATCGCTACCAACTGGAACAAAACAAATAGGTTATGAGAAATAAACAATTCAGGTGAATTTGGACGCCAGACTAAAATCCACAGAGCCAAACTAATCTAGACTTTCACTCTCTGTTTTTCTTGGATAAAATTTCGAAATATTTTAAACAGACGGGCTAAAAGCAGCCGATGACGCGTATATAATTACGAAACGTTGACGTATCTACCTTAAGTTGTCACCTGTTCAAACAAGGCTATAAGAACCTCTTGGTAACTTTGTTGTTTACAATATAACTTGGACTCTGTAATACTGCATTTCTGGGAAAATTAAGCGTAAATGAATAACTTTGTAGCATAATAGGTGTAAAGTAGGTACAAGCTGTATACAATAATGTTTCTTACGTGTCTTTCTGTAGTTTTCTAGGAACCGTTTAGACTTAAGCTGTTTTATTTTCCTTTGAAAATGGTTAAGATAACGTTATGAGGAAATGCAATAATATTTTATAGCTTAGATGCCCTTATTGTTCGTTGAAACAAGACATACACAGTAAAAAACCAGATACGGAGATGGATATACAAAATAATATTTGTGACTAGGACAAAGTCTCTATTTATAAATATCTTAAAAGTATTATTACTATTTCTTCTGTGATTAAAAAAGGTCCACCTAGTTCACATATATTCTATTTTCTACTAAGCTTATGTAATCACTCGAGCGTGTATCTTATTTTCTTAAGAATCCATAAAGTAACTTGTGTTCCGGCAACAGAGAAGTCTGTAAATACAACAAACAAACAATTTAAAGAAGATTTCACAACACAACCCGAGGAAAGTGGTACAGTCTTATTCACAAAGCGTAAAACATTCAACGACACTTGTGACATCGGTACATGCAATAATCGCCGACATGCCATACGAAATACAGGTGAAAATCACCTACTACATTTTCATTACACCACTCCTGGACAATTCCTTTGGCAAAAGATCTGCATATGGAGGAAATTTTCGCAGTTTTCCTTAAACAGATTAGCATTAAACGATAGATCTTCTAAACGAAGTTTCCTTTATTTGCAGTACACTTTACTACCGTACTCATAGTCATTTAATGGTCACTTAACTCAGTCCTTAGCAACTGTTTTCCATACAAAATCGTTACTAAGAAATAGTTTAAGTAATCATATTATAAGCTACTTACGTATAATCTTTTCCTTATGAACTTACGTCAAGAGATCTCTTCAATAAGAATATCTTGTAAGTATTTCTTTGTATCGGTTTACAGGTAAATACAAGTATTAATTTTATTGATGTTTGTTTATACAATGTCTTTATTTACCTAGTCTGTGAATGAGGAAGTTATTGTATTTACCTGTTTTGAATGGATCAGTGGATTAGATGATCATTCTGTTGATCAAGGAAAGTCATGGTGCAAATTGAAGCAAAGGTATTTCAGCCCACAATCAGAATACTAAATACGTATCCTACCAAAATGGCGCCTGTTGAATATGACTTCAATCGGATCAAGAATAATTTCTAAAACAAAACATTTTCAAATGCTTATGAAAGAGAAATGTTGTTTAAGAAGTTATTGAAACCAATGCTAAAATTAACATCAAGCTAAACATTCGCTCAATCCCAGTTCGTTAAGGAGTGGTTTTATTACAACAACAAACAGGATTAGGAATAATGAATGTGTTTGTGGTAACTAAGTATGCATGTATTAGGAAACTTGACGTCTACATTCACGTAGGCAGCTTTAAGGAATTCCATAAATCTGGTACCTAATAACTCAATTGAAACTGATATGACGCAGAAATCATCAGAACTGTACAACAAATTAATATGAAACGTTCCAAATACTAGAAGTATTAGAATGACGTCATCGGAACAGAGCCAGTATGACAATGATTTGTTATAAACCAGAAACATTTCGAGCGAACAATTTCAATGGATACGTAATGACTAATGGAGCAGATCTATTTCAGAAGAACTATAAAGTATACATATAATGTGCTGAGTACAATGCCAGAGATGTATGACAGATCTGGCAAACATTATCCACTTGAGTGGCTTTTAAACAATAACGTTTTTAAAATAAATATAACGAAAGACATTCACAAACATAACCTAGACTAAAGATCTTAAATGGGAACGGAATCTCAAAATGGTGCTATGGAGATTTGCAATGGCGTCGGTTAGTACGAGTTTAAAGTAAACGTATATAGAAAAAGTATTTTTAGACTAGTAATGCAGTCTATACATAGGCACTAGGTTAAACACCCGACAACCCGGTTTACTTCACAACAGTCGAAAACAAGAAATAAGAAGTAAATACTTAGTACTAAGGTTAGGTTAGCTGAAGTAATTTAAAGGAATTTTGCTAATCAGGTTCGGTAGCTTATAAGTAGGCCACGTGTCACTTATTATTATTGAAGAATTATTCGAGCACTACCAAGAGGTTAATGATCCAATCTGTATGCTAGGTAACGACTGGAATAACTAACTGTCGAATATGAATTAGATTTCTTGTCGCCTAGCTTTGGATTTATTGTCATCGAGTAATTTTGTTCGTAAAATTATTTCATTAGAACTTTAAATAAGTGATGTGTACGGATGATGTGGTAACCAATTTAACAGGCTTTCGTTTTGATTGTATTTAATTCTATATCTACTCGTATTGTCCAATTTTTATGGCTTTGAAAAAGTACGCTTTCACAATTTATTGTGTGAATGTGTCCACATTATATGTGGTTACGTTCGAGTATATTATCGTCACCACTTTCACGACCAGTAATGTATTATATTCATTTATTTTTTTTACTTTTGAATTTCACAGATTCAATGTACAATTACGTGAAACCGAATTTCATTTCACACATGGCATTATTTTCAACTTTACATTATATAATCGAAGGTTGCCTAACACAATATTTTGCTTTTTGAGTTGTTTGAAGAAAAAGTAATCAATGTAAAGTGGCTTCGTACTCAATATGTGTATAATACACATATTTTAATTGCATTCCATTGGAAAAAGCAAGCTCGAAAACTATTAATTTGTCTTGTCTACCCAAAAATTAACACATAGGACTTTGTCTATATGTATGACTACAGTTTTTGTCAGCAACGTCATTAGTTTCTATTCGTTTTAATGAATCATTGTCTCGGCTAATAATAAAAACTAATTAAGTTTCGTAGAGCTCCTTGAGTTTTTATATATGTATAAATATAAAAAGCATAGCAAAAATACATAAGAAGCTAATAACTGGTTATTGGTAATGACCTCCATAGTCGAATGGTTGAAAGAGCACTCGAGATCTTGGGTTCGATACCTAGATCATGCCTATTATAATTTGGGGTTTTTAGACATTTATAATTTCTTAGGATAGTCTATTTAGTCATTAGAAGGAAAATATTTTGCTAAAACATTTGACGCAATAATTTAAAAAATCCAACTATAATTTTTTGCATCATATCATGACTCGTGGTCGTAGATCATACAGTAGGCAAGTACCAATCGATGAATCATTACTAGGAAAATATAATGATGGCGCCTTTGATTATAAATCTAACCTCTAGATATGCTACCAAGAGACCAATTTTCATTATATGGACTATTACAGCTATTATGGAATGTATAGATCTTATTTGGTAGGTCAGAATTATTATTCTTTTACCCATTTATTTAGACCTTTTCATTTTGCAAATTGATTTCTAAGGTTCACTTTATCACCTAAATTTTACCTTTTACGCGTATAATAAGCATGAATCTTTGTTATCTTTTGCTAGATCTCGCCTGTTTCATGTTCCATCAAATTTCTACCTACACTCCTAGACTATAGTCGATATTTTAGCTAATATACTCATCAGAGTCACATGGTCCCACACTATGGTATCAATAAACATGTACAATGGTACATTTAACTAAAACGTATATCAGATATTATGTACTGTTATGCAATAACCATATTCTTATGCGTAATACGCGTGTATAAAAATATTAAGGACAATTATAAAAACAGGGAGTATGACGTGGTACTGGAAATAACTGTTAGCAATAATTATATTGTGTAACTTATGCGTCATGCCGGTGAATTCGTTACGAGTTAAATGGTGTATATAGTAGGTATAGGTACTTTACGGGTACCAACCTTCAACGGTTAGCTGCGATATTAAAGTACCTATAGAATTGGAGTAACTACTCGTAAAAGAACGAGATTGTTTTCTAATGTCCAAAAAGACTTTGTTCTCGTATGATTTAGCGCCTGTTTCACCACCTCCATATAATATAAGTGTAAGTAAATCGAATAAACTTATGTGACGTAGTTAGTAGTTACACAGTTCATAGAAATTGCGTTCCTAATTCAAATGTATCTGGGATACAGCGGCTAAAGTACGGTACTCTTTATTCCTGAAATGATCAACAGTCTACAATTTTGCTTAGTGTCTGCTATTAGGCTAACATATACTTAGTTAGATTAATATTTGGATAAAAGGAGGGAGGGAGAATAATAAATATGTGACCTCTTTTTTAAGGGGGAAAAATTTTCGAATGATTTCTCTCGCCTTGGGTTACCGAGAGGGAGTGTAACTAAAAACACCCTGTCCTCCTTTTCTACTCTTGCTTTTCGAGCCTGAGCTCCGCTAACCCGCTAGACAGTCCGCAACTCACGAAGATGTGACCCCTATCTGCCTTTTCGAGGCATGAAAGGCAAAATGTTACACAATGTAATTTCTTCATCGTCTTCTCTGACATTCAGAATTCAAAGAAGATAGAATACAGAATTACTGTAGAGAAAAATTACACAAAAACCTAACGAATCGCTGCAAATCAATCATTATTACACATCTATTAAATTACATGAATTGGTGTTTAGAATTTTGTAACAAAAACAAAAGGTGGTTACTAATCAATTACTTTAGATCGGTTAAATTACAGGTTCTGTTTTTTGGACCTCTTAAGTTATTGGAATATGAATGAGTCAGATTGCGGTTAAGTCGAGACGTTGACCTTTAAAATTCATTGGGTCTCCATGAGGCTTCGGCTAAATTTAGACTTACCTGGAAAAGGTGGGTGCTTAAAATGACCTCTCTGTTATTTTGCAATGCTTATGCAAAAAGTTTTATAAAACGTTAGATTGTTTAGGCATCCCATTTTCTACTTTATTTACTCTTGATGAATGATTTTGTATGAGTCATGATCTCGGATTCGATTTTGAAAATCTAGAATTATGCCGCATAACTTTATGGCAATACGGGCTAACTCCATAGTAAATGAGACTCAGCGCGTTTGGCGATTGGTTGGTTTATTCGAGTCGGCCAATCAGAGAGCTGAATAAGCTTTGTAAAGAAAGATAAGCACAAAGTAAATACATAATATTGTTGATTTGTAGTTTGTCTAACTACTGAAGAATGTACCAACTGACATTGTATTGTATGGTAATAATTCTGAACTAGTCTTAGTCATAATCGTATGTGTAATTGTGGCTATCACTATCATATACTTCGCAACGAACTATTGTATTATCGAAATGTTGACTATAATTAGATTAATTAGGTGTTAGAATTTACTCATTAAAGTATTTTACAACGTAACTATCATGTTTCATCAGTTAACCATCTGCTATAATATTCTGTGACTCAAGTTGTCAAATGACTTATTGTACTACACACGTGGGCGATAGCCTAGCAACAGAATATACATTGAAGTGGGACTCGTGCACTTTGGACCTAATACGTAAAATCCCACATGATCATAATTCATAGTACTTTGCATTGAAATCGCTTAGATTACTGGCACAGGAGAGCAAACGTGAAATACTAGAAGATTTCTTAAATCGGTCACGTTCAAACAAATTTTGAGAACAATGCCATCTACCAGGGAGTAGCTGAAGCTTTAGTCATTGGCTAACGTAAAACGATAGTGAGTTTAGAAGAGCTATTTCCGACTGACATGTCACCAGACTTGCGACTTGGCAACAGATCCCGGCTCTATTTCATTGAGAACGAAGTTCAAATAGTTTTTAATGTCAGATCTTTGCCGGCAACTAAAATTGTTATTTCTTAATAAACAAGGTAATACAAGTCACATTGCGTGATTTCAACAATTTTCTCCAACTAATTTGAGGTAAATTCGAATTATGAAAATAGCAATTTATTCATATTTTGCCTTGGCCCAATATAAACTGGAATATAGGACGAGCTAGTAATAGAAAGCGAAAAATAAAGTACTCAAGAAACAGTAAACAAAATAATAAACATGTTTTTATTTAGCTAATGACTGGTTCTAAATAACATCTAATGTTTGAGATACAACACACCGGTGTTTTACAGAACAGAGAAAGAACACGCCTTGCATGCTTAGTGCAGATGATCTGTTTAATATAAAGATTATAAAAATAATTGACCGCACATAATATAATATCAGAGAACCGTTCGAAATTTAAAGTTAATGGAAAACTACAGATAATAAAACACGCATCAATAAGCAGAATCATCTACGTCACAGATTATCCAACGGTTGTAACGTAAGATATTTTAAATTTTAAATGTCGACACAATTGTGTTCGAATGTGGGTGTTCGGTTTAGTAGAGTGACGTCATCAGCCACTACGTATTTGCCCAAACGTACACACAACTACGTAATACACCGACCGAGAAACTGACTATAAATGTACCCATTAATAAATGACTAGTTAGCGGTATTGTCGGGTAAATACTTTGGACTTCGATCATTAATGATTTTGGCACAGATATTCGGTGACGTCTGTTTAATAAGCGAGAAATGAGTGATTTTGCTGACGCTTAAAACATTATTATGTTCAAGTAAATTCTGCTCTAGTATGCGGAATAATTAATTTGTTGTCGTAAACAAACATCTTAGTCAACGATGTTTTCATTTCATACAAATGTCAGGGTTCCTTTAGTTCGTGTTCTTCTATTTATTCAAGTAAGTAAACAACTAAGCATTGACGTGCAGTTTTCCATTAAATACTGCACAATTAAATTTTTATACTTATTCGAACACGTTTTGTTTGTATTGAACATTAAAAGGTTATTAAACTCGAATAGAAGTACGTATAGAGTATAGTACATTTAATTCTCTTCAAATAAAAATACACTGTTCATGTTATCAGTACCTACGTTGTGTACTCAGCCTAAATCGTTCGGTTTTGACACTATTATCCGTGTACACTGTTTATATAACTCAAGGAAATCCAAATTAACATGCGTATTTTTACAGAATCCTTCAACGTTTGGCATTCGTAAAAATAACGCGAGAAGTGACGTGTGTTAAGGCCATTTTCAGTTTTCAGTGTCACTGCAGCTACATTTAAACTTGGTACCGTTAAACTGTATGACACCTGTTCTCGTACTCGCGCATGAGGTGACCCTCGGCATCGGGTAACGAACTTCAGTGCTAAGGTCGCACTTAACACAAATTCAAACATCGATTAGTATAAATAAGATTCAGTTCCGCTTGTCACTAATGCATTAAAACGCATCAAAACTCTTAGTAACACTGTTTCAAGACACAATTCATATAAAAGGTCATTCAAATTAGAACGCTAACAGGATACCTATAAATATGAATATTAAATGCACAATATTTCGCAATAATCTATGCCGTTCACTTAGACATGTTGCCAATGTGATAGCTATCTGGTTGTCTTGGCTTGATTCTTGGAACTGCCAGTAATTATTCATCGGTATACAAAAATACATAGAAGAAATTGCGTCGGTAAACGTTTTACTCTCGGCCTTGTCGTGTTTCATGGAAGATGCACTAATTTACTACAAACTCTCCGATGAATGATCGGTCCCTTGGCATTAGTTTGTATCGGTGGCATTGTAAGCCAACTGCCACGTAAAGGGTCATACAGCTACCCCACTTCCGTCATCTGCATAGTTTATCAACATACACATGCATTAATCATATGTTAAGCGTGTATTTTAACATAATAATAAAAAGAATCTAAACGATTATATGACAGTAAAAATCACCTATCTAATTGAAGAAACTATGGGATATTGTAGACAATTGAACACCTCCGCAAGCTATTTCGGAGAAGAACTCATAATTTATGAGTCCATCAAGAATAAAATAGAGCTACGCTACACATTACACTGAAGAAAAATAAAACGTTCTAGCCTCAAAATAATCGCACTGCACCGCAGATTTACGCGAATAGTACAAGCGTAGTAACACCTATTCATTTGTCATTCACATAAATACCGGTTGAAAATACCTAATTGTTTTAAAATGACACCTATTACCATACAATTAGATACCATTGTCGCCCTGATTTGTAGCGAATGCACCAGAAGGTGAAGCGCTGGCCTCAAATTGATACGAACATAAATAAACATTTGCTTTATGGCCCACAAACGATATTAAATGTCTCAAGTACGAGGATAGGAGCTTGTCAAGTACATAGAAGGTTTGTTGGGAAAATACGGAAAGTGCTTTCTTTTAATGGAGTAAATGGTGTTTTGTTTACTTTGCTATGATATCACACAAGTCTTCACGGAATAAACTAATGCGTAACATTCAAGTCCATAAAACACTTATTTACGTTTCTTGTTGTTTGCATGAATGAATTTCAAAACACCGTCTAGAATTATAGTCACTGGACTAGCAGACTAACAAGTCTACGTACGATAAACTAACAAAGAAGTAAAAAAGAACGTGTGATAGGACATTTTCTTTGTAATAAACACAGAAGGTCACATAAAATCAGTAGGTACGTCAAACGGCGCCATTAAAATACCAAAGGATAAAGCGCCACGATTAATGTCAATATTAAATACATGAAGGTTAGACTCAGGTCACGTTTTAATCACTTGTCCTGTTATCGAAGGGAGCTGGTTAAGAAAATAATGTACTTAACATTACAACGGGTATTTATACTATTGTACCTACATAATATTTAGACATATTATCAACAAGTTTTTCTCATCAAATGCAGGCATGCACCTTTTTTATAGGTGGATAATCCAATGACTTTCCCTACTTACACGAGGCAATAGGGAGTGTCAGACCCTTACTGACTAAAACCCATCCTGTTTCTACAGTCCACAGCTCCTGAACGCATGCACTAGGTATTTATTGTTACCAAGTCAAATTTAGCTTTGTATCTATGAAACAGAAAGAATCGTTTTTAAAAATTAGGTATGTGATGATCGGGAAAGCCCAATCGATACTGTCCTGAAATAAATGACGGCACGGCATAACTTCTGCCAAAAAGTCTAAATGCCAGGTCTCATTTGAAATGAGTATGGATTTTCCTAAAAGTTTGCACATGACGTATCTAGATGGGTTAAAATCTTTCAGTATATCTACATTCGATTGAATCTATTATTATTAATATATAGACCTGTCTAACGGAACAACAACAAAATTGGTAACTGAATACCCCATCTAGATCGGATGAACGTGGTTCCTCCTATCAACCGCAGCACGTGTTTGTCTCACGTGACATCACATAGGCACGTCTCGATTACCTGTACTCAGTGCTTACATTCTCTGTAAGGTCAAGAATAGTTTGACAATAAGTTGTTAAAACCAAATATGGATGTCCTAAAAGACGTCTGCGTTGATTGATCGTAAAAATCTGCTGTGACTAACTTAAGTAACCAGTTTGTTAAGCCCCTTTGCATTTTAACCATTCTTTCTTTTTCAGTGAATGAGTACATTGCTTGGACAAAAGACAAAGTCACACTTTTCTTTGGGCTTATATCCAAAAATCTCATGTTCGGTACCTAGATTCGACACCGGACTAGTCATAGAGTACAATTTCCGATATATATGTCATATCTATTTAAATGAGACTAATAACAAACAAATCTGACAAAAGTAGATGTTCATAGATGCACTGAAAAAACAGACCTATCCCTTGGTAATAAGTCAGTACAAACATTACATCGCTTCTGAAAAAAAATAATGTAGTTTATTCTCTGCTGGAACGAGTCGTATCCAATACGTGTTGCAAAATCCCACACACAGCTGTTAGCTGACTACGACAGATGTGAGTCATACTATTTTAAAATTCAAATTGTGCCGTTACATTTTGTCTGAACAACCCAGACTATTGTAATCTACGGATTTAGATCCAACGTCATAAGGACGATTTTACGTTGGTGTGACGTCAAGATTTAAAATGGTGATTTTAAAATTGGATTCATTAGTAGCTTTTTCCGTTGCAGTAAAACTAAAAAAATCTACTTTAAAATATGACTGCTCTAAAATTGCAACATCCAAAAATTATCACAGCCTTGTATAGACCTTTTTTTCAAACTTAAAGAAGACTGTCCATATCAGCCATGCTACACTTTCGGATCATAAAGAACAATCCAATCATAACTTTAATCTATTATATAAAAATAACTTTCTGACGCTATAACTCCAGAACGCACGAACCGATTTCCACAAGTACAATGCTATCATAACTTTAATTAATGCCTACTAATATTAATGAGGACATTACTACACACGTGCTTACTCCCAATGACATAATATCTACTACGTAAACCAGAAGGGAATCTATTCACGGCCAAGACCACCGTCGTGTGTAGTGACGTCACGAGTCACGTCAGGGAACTCTTTCTATGGTGTGCGGACATGGGAGCTAAAATTATGTTTTAATTGGCGCCTTTGTGTAAGTTCACGATTATAGCAGTATTGTGCATCTACGTAAATTGTTGCCTTGAAAGGTCATGATGCAGAAAATACTGGGTTCCTACTGATAATTACCTTCTTGCAACCAATTGATTAGTACTCGGTATAACGAATTCAACATGTAATTGCTATTAGACAACGATTTTCTTAGATTAAATGCATTTAGCTGTTAAATGGTAATCGAACGTGTAAACTGGACGGATTTACTGCTGTTGCACTAACTGACTGGTCTATAAACATGTCATTACTCTAACGAGAATACGCACTATAAACATGTATAGGCACCGGGATAGATCTTAAAAAACATAAATAGTAGTTAAAGTTTTCCAAACAATGAGTAATCATAAAGCAGTAAATCTCACTCGAGTTTGATGTTCAACAACCTTATTGCAGTCCAAGTCAAAAAAAGTCTTCAATCAACGTCCATAGTAAATAAATCACTAACACTAAGCAGACTTTAATTCCGTTTTCTGGAAACGTGGAGTCTAAATATTTATCCGGGAATCATTCGCGTAAATCTTAATAAGCACCCTGCACAAAACGTGATCCATAAAGTGCGCGTGCAGATGGAACCAAGTAGATTTTTTGTTCAAAAAATAGGCAAGGCGACGTCGCGACGCGCCACGGCGCCACTGGCAACGTTGGCACGGGACGCCTTTACACTGTTTGTTTGTGAACATCTTCGCATCTGTTTCATTAAACATCCGCGCGTTTCAGTATTGGACCAATTCTCATCGCAATCGGTGCGAGTGAAAAGTTCCCTGCACGTACTAATAGATACGCAGTTTTCCTTACGTCGCCATTTTGTATTATTTTTCTTATTGTTTTCGTTCCGAAATGACGTTGTTGACGATGTTGCGGAAAATTGTTGCATTGTTGTTCGATATCAAAGAAGTGTTCAGTGAATCCCTCATCAACGTGCTGCTAAAAGATAGAGTGGAGATAACTGTATAATTTAGTGGAATATACCAAATATTAACAATTACAAAGAAAGTATTCGACTGTGTGATACTAATTTAAGGTTAATTACAGTAAAACAGCGCTGGTCGCGCGTTAGAATTTGATAACGATAGTCGTCTTAGTGAGTTTACAAAGAGTGTTTAAGAAGTTACTCCAAGTTTGTTCAGTATTAATTTGTTAAGGCCAAAAGTGAATTCCATCGTGTCTAGAATGTCAGGATTAAAAAGATGTATAAGTCAAGTGTCAATGTTAATGACTGGGAAGCCAATAAACTCATCGGAGTCGGCATGGAGCGAGGAATTACAGAAGTAAGTGTGGTTTGGTTTGTGATAAAAATGTGCGTCACTGCGGTAAGCAAAGAGCCGGCCTCCACGGCTGTAGAAAGGTGACCAAATATTTGGCAACAAGTGGTAACTAATACAATGCTCCCGAAAGTTTCTTGGAATCCATTGGCGACATGACGAGTGTTCTGAAAAGATAATGCTGATTGTTTACCAAACATTTACAAGAAGTTTACATTAAACGGATTGAAAGGCCACGTACAAATATTTACAAATATTGAAACTACTTCTTAAGTGGTATTCATATTCGGAATTACATTTATTGCAAAAATTATTTCATCCAATAGTTTTACCAGACCAGTCTGGAAATATTAAAGAACTTTTTGATACGAATTAATTAATTCTATATGAATATGTTTATTTTTTTCTCTATCAAGAATCTTGTAATCAGTCTGTATTGTATGAGGAATTTACCGAATTAGTTTCTGATGAACTACGATAAAGTACCAAGAGTAGATGTTTTGTCAATTCCCAATCTTTTCACCTCTAAATGCAGGGAAGGTCTTGTTCAACAGTTGACGATTTCCGGCTGCTGATGATAACAATCATGACAAATCGATGAAAATTGTGCCAGCAAAATGATTAATGTCACATCATAAAGAAAAGCAATAATGAGTCTTACGCTATTTCAAATAAAGACATTAATATCATATTCCATAAAACCCATTGACGCTCGGGAATTTAATTAACGGACAGTTAAATCTTTATTGAACGGATACGCAATCGTCTGGATAATCTAGACCAGACGACCTTCGCATGGCATGATGACATCTGTCCATACAACATCTGCATAGGACTTCTTACAGACACACTTGGAATGGTTCACACATTTGGGTTTTTTAAGAATTCCTTAATAACATGAACAAATAATTAAATATTCTGCATTATAACATAGTTCGTGTATTTAAACTATTGCTGAAACTAACTTCTTTTTACGTCTCTGTTATCTAACTATATGGAAATAAACTAAACTAAAAACAAAATTCATATATTTTCTCCATTGTGTTATCATTTCTACGGATAATAAGTTCAAATGGTTCCATAACACTTAAAATTTACTAAACTCCATAAAAAAAGTCTGGCTAAAGACATAAGATTCATTCTTAATCCTAAGTTTAGTACATCCAGAAGATGAGTAAATATTGATATCTTAAACATATTGAATTCTTTAAAGATCGTAGCAGACGGTGACTGCAAATTAAAGGAAAAAATCGAATGTCAAGATTTTATTATTTATTACTAAAGTGCCAATTTTTACAGATGACCTAGAGTATAATAATATTTTACGATGTGTCATTGTTAGCTTTCAATTCAGACACCAAAGTTTGTGTACCAACACCCACACACAAAGTGAAACCTAGGTTCTTAGAAATATCTTAGATTCTATTATTAACCCACGCCTTAAACCGACATAGTTTATTTCTTGCAAAATTTACTATAAGCCACGCGATTTCCATGTCCTGTGGTCTACCTCAATCAATTTCTAGTAAAATCTTAATTGATAGTGTACACTGAGACTCGATATGAACACTGAGACTTGGTCTGCGGACTACCTAGCGAGTTTACCGGGGCTCCGACTCGAAAAGCAGGAGTAGGAACGGGGTGGTTTTTAGTCAGTAAGAGTCTACGCTCCCTCTCGCCGCGCCCAGGGCTGGAGAACACATTGGATGTTTTTCCCCCTCAAAGAAATAATAATACTGAGACTTGGTAAGGTTACAATGTAGTTATATGCGGTTAAATAACTAGTAAGTCATCTGTATCCGTAACAGATGTAATTAGTCGCATCATTAGTCATTAGGCTGCAATTATTATATCATAAACAGTACTTGCCAGTATTTACTCAAGCATTATAAATGACAAGTCACGAGATTTATTTATTTACTAGAACTTAATGGTCGGATCCTAAGCGCCATAGTTTAACGTTTAACCTTTTGTAAGAATAGGACCATGAAAAATCGAAATATTTTTCAAATTGGACTGGTAATTTCGGAGTGAAAGAAAAAGTTCTTTAACTTTTTTATGTGGTTTGAGATTAGTAAACATCTGCATACCATCAATAAGCATTCAGTATATCATATAGGTTCATTGTCTTTTTAACCCAGTACTTGTTTAATGCTATCTAAATAATGGACGCCCCTTTAATAATTACTCATGTGCGACTCATATTTTGTTGCATTATCTTATTCTATACATTGTTTATTTGCTTGTGACAATGATAACTGCAAATAGATTCCGACCTATTTGCAATATGTGAATACCAGATCTAGTTTCAATAACTTTATTAAATGTTTTATTCAACCCAACAGCAATAATATACTGACATATTTATATTGAAAAACCAGGACCCCCGCCGCGTCTGTCTGCCTGTTCTTGTGATAATGATTCTTGAGCAATAATCCACGTACTTACTTATAATTTGAGTACTACAAACTTGAGGAGTCTTCAAACACAGTCTAACTGGAGACTCCTCGACATGCAATGTATGACAAAATGATATGAAATAAACTTTTTTTACAAACGAAATAAGAAGCAGAAAACTAGTTGAACAATAAAATCAGTACATAGTATACATTTCCATTCTTTACAAAACACTAGTTTGTCCTTTGTCTACAATACATTACATAATTAAAAATAACAATAATAACCACATGCTGAGACTACTTACGCCCTGTCTGCGGTAATGAGGACGCTTCCAGACGTCTGTCGCTTATAATACATCTCAAGGTGCTTTTTAATAACATACATAAATACGCTTAGTGTTTAAACATATCAAATGTTCATGAAATAATCTATAGTTAGCTAATATTTTCCAATACATTATACTGTTTGCATTGCACTAGTGCTAAATTATTGTTAGGTGTTATCTTGTATACGAAAAGCTAATGGGAATTCTCTACACATGTTAATTCGTTGCAAATAGTATGTATCACACTAACATTTTAAATGTGATAGTTTGTTTGTTTGAATGTTTGGATGTGTGTCCGTCAATTACGCTGAAATTTGGTATACAGAAAGAGTATGAGCTGACTTGGGTGATAGGATTGATAGTTTTTATCCGGACGGAAATGCGGGCGAAACCGCTGGCAGAAACTAGTATGTGCATATACCTAACTTGGGTCATTATCAAAAATACTCATTATTGTATGCATGCTAATAGTTCTCATTACCATAAGTACAATATGTGCAGTACCTACAATTTATAATTAGTTGATATAAAAGTTAAATTAAAACATTTCATAAATAAATCACGCGATAAGCCTGTTTACAGAGAATTTTATAAAAGTACCTATGAAATGTATGAGATTATCGTAGTCACAACACTGGAATAACATGGTGACAGAAACGAGGAAGCCAATAGACACTAAGATATAGAGAAACTGACGCAGAACATTTATTTTAAGTGTTTTATTTGAACTGTAATAAATATTTCACCATGTCACATACCTACGGACATAAATACATAGAATTTGTATAATGATGTAGATATGACTCATCGACCAATTTCTATCTTCTTTTTAGCTTTTTTATTGAATGTCATTCCGTTTGACTCTCTATAAATGTTTTCCAGAACTCTATTAAAATTGCGAGATTGAATTTATTTACCTTAACCTCTTGTATGAGACAGTAAAAAACACGTTATGTTTCGCGTAGATCTGCGAAAAACTAAATCTATACAATATGAATGATAAAGCATTTTTTTATTTTTCATCTTTATTCGAACAGCGAAAGTGGAACAAAATCCAATAAATCGAGTTTCATGAAAATCAATTCAGTCGTTTTTGAGCTACTATTGTCATACTTTATTTCTTTTCTCTATATTTTCTTGTATCGAAAACTTATAGTTGATTTAAATGACTTTCCTCATTGATTCACTTTCCCAGCGAATTACTGGAACATATAAATCGATAGCTAGAATCGTTACTTCCGATTAATTCGATATATTCACATCGTGCAACTAACTAACCGGGTTGCAACTACGGTTCTTAAAACACCTATTCTTCGTAATGTATGAATATGAAGGTACATACATATAATCGATCTTCCACGTGAGTACATTATAAAAAATCGTGAGCAGGTACTGGTTTGTGATTATTTATATGTTTTTATGATTATGAAGTCGTTAAGAACAATTCTGTTGTTACAAAAAAACAGTGAATAATGGTCTAATGATGACACAACGGTTGTAGCTGTTTTGCTTCTGAATCGACCTGCAATAACGTCTGCTTGGTGTTATAGTAGTATGATTTTTGTTTTGCTAGAAAATATATTTAGCCCCGAAAATCCCGAAACATCACATCACAATACTGGATGTACTATTAGAGAACACTAGAGCTGGTATTACCATTTGAAATTACGATAACTAAACAATACTTCTTTAAAATTTCTATACGATACCTACCTACTACGACAGTTTTCATTGATTTATCCATCGTACATAAACCAGGGCAAACAACAAATCAATTGTAACCTTTGCAGAGATAAAGGCTGTGCAAAAAGCTTTTAAAAGATTAATATGAGTGCTTAACATACATAGTGACAGAACTATCTAGAGTGGATGAAACCATCGAATCCCATAAAATGATATTTATTATCTCTATATTATATCTACGTCAATAAGTGACAGGGCTGATGGTGTCACTATCACCATGGAGTATATTAATGTACTAGAAGCTCTTCATATCAAAGTGCTCTGAATTGATTCATTTGCGTATTGTTCAACCACCCTGACATACGGTAGTGGACATTTTTAATTAATTTCATGAATTTAAATTTTAAAATGCGTAGACTTTCTATCAGGTGATGGTTTTATTTTGTATCTGTGGTTGTGTTACTAGTGGAGCGCTGTTTTTTAAATGTTTTGGTGTATTTTTGTGGTATACGAAATGTTACCTTCGTTCTATAGTACTAAAGTTGAAATTGCAGTACCTCTTACTAATCAATTTTACACATTAACCTCTCGTATGCCGTATATAAGACAACAATAGAAAAACATTGTGTCTCGCGTGGATCCACGTTCCAAACATACGAAGAGTTAAAAACGAATTACTTGGAAAAAGTAAGGCTGTAAATAGATTCTTCTAAGGAAAACCTATAATTACGAAGTTTAGTTACCTAAATTCCTCTACCGACTGACTACCTATTTCAAAAATCATTTAACATTTTCCCTCTAGGATATAAGCATATAGGTAACTTAAATAACATCGTGCTTCTGACTACGTGTAGGTACCTACATTTACAATTGATACTTGGCGCCTCCAAGAATAAGTACTAATCCTTTTAAGGATAATACGTTCCACACGTCATTACATTGATTGACTATCGCAATAGATATATAATATGAGCAATTATAACACAATATTATTCTATGTACTTCCAGGTATATTATTTTTCTTCGTCTGCGCAAATCGTGTTATTGGAAATACCAATATTTATACAAGTTTATTATTGCAAGTTGTCAGTATGTTTACCTGTATAATTAAATGATTTATATCAAATACTAGCAATTTTTATAATTAAGTACATAAACTTTTATTATATACCTACTTAGGTAGGCAATAGGGATTATATTCGAATAGTTGAAATAAAGATTTTATTTAAATCTAATACTAATAATGTCATAATGAACATGAAAAATATATGTCTTGTAGGACCAGTTTAGTTCCCAAAAAAGAAGTTAGTAACATTAATAAAACCCTAAAATTTGAATTTTCCATTTTAAACGGCCGACGAGAAACAAGAGGATGGTCGCCATAATATGTTATCCTAATACACAAGGACACGGGTACAACGATTACCACTTAATGGAGATTAATGTCATAACCGAAAAAACTCTGAACAAACCAACCATAAATCATTTGTGCGTGGAAATTAAATATTGACATGCCATTCGTTTGCAATCATCATTATGAATGGGATAAAATATAATACCTATTAGCTGGAGGTTTAGGAGCATTTTGGTATAAAATAATATCCCAAATCTTATTAAAATTTTTGAAACGTGACGCAAGGAGTTATAACGTTCTTTTCTTTTATTTCCAGATACCGTCAAGCCCGTTACGCAGCGAGACGCGTCCGAAAACGCGTCATCTTCAAACATGGAGACTGCAACGTCGTCCAATGGAACGTGGCCAAGCGCAGGCGCCGATACCTTCAGGACATCTTCACGACCCTCGTGGACGCTCAGTGGCGCTGGACGCTGCTCGTGTTTGCGCTCTCTTTCATCCTCTCCTGGCTACTCTTCGCTCTCATCTGGTGGCTCATCATCTTCACCCACGGAGACCTCACTCCTCCCCCTCCCAACGAAAATGGCACCTTCATACCCTGTCTCAATAATGTCAACTCCTTCACCGGCTGCTTCTTATTCTCCGTTGAAACACAACACACCATCGGCTATGGCTCAAGAACTACTAACGAAGAGTGCCCGGAGGCTATCTTCGTGATGTGCCTGCAGAGCATCGTGGGCGTCTTCATCCAGGCTTTCATGGTAAGATTTATATCTGAATGTTTAATTTGTTCTCCCATATTTCACTCGGATAATTAGTTCAATAAACAAACGCTGCGATGGACGCTGAAAGACTACATACTTACTGTCAAAACAAATGCCGTTTACTGGCAATAAATCCCAATAGCATTGAACTCGGCCGCCATAAAAATCACTACTTGTTTTAATGTTGCAACGCTGGCATAGATCTCAATAAAACAAATATCTAATCACTGTTTTATATACAGCGTTTATGAAAGGGTTTTAAGTACCTACATAAAGCTAAAAAAACCTTCCTGCTCTGAAGCTAATATGATAATTTAATATTAAAATAAACTTGGAATCGAGCCAAATGTATTAACGTAACGCACTCTATACGATCCAGCCAGATGTTCTCTTAAAAATCATTACAATTTTAAAAGATGGCTTTTACCATTACGTAGCCGTTAAATGTATCATCGCAATTAAAATTAAAACAACTCACTGCCCGTACATTGCAGAATATGACATTGACAGTACGTAGTCTTTGGGCGCTAGTACTACATAGTATAGTACCAGTGTTACACCAGCAAACCCGAACATGTGGTTTATCACGTGTCGCATCATATGTTGTTCTATTTTAGGTGGGAATCGTGTTCGCAAAGCTCTCTAGACCTAAAAAGCGTGCCCAGACCCTGCTGTACTCCTCGAAGGCCGTCATTTGCTTGCGCGATGGCCAGCTGTGTCTGATGTTCCGTGTCGGAGACATGAGAAAGTCTCATATTGTCGAAGCGCATATAAGAGCACAAATAATCCGCCGCAAGGTATAATATTTGGCCAAAAACGGAGACTGGTTAGTGATTGGGG
The DNA here is from genome assembly GCF_023101765.2 of Spodoptera frugiperda. Lineage (NCBI taxonomy): Eukaryota > Metazoa > Arthropoda > Insecta > Lepidoptera > Noctuidae > Spodoptera > Spodoptera frugiperda. Next base: position 4,976,775 of record NC_064237.1, read on the forward strand.
ACTTCAGTCAGCACGCCTAGTTACGTCTAACACGAGTTCACACTGACTCCTCTCTCTAACTTGTGGGGCGTCGAACTCTGAACACAAATACTCCCGATGTGTAATTTCACGATGTGCTCTTCAGACTTCGATTCCCCAAGTTTTGGAACAATGTATTTCAAAACGATTCTCTCTTGTCCGTAGGTGGGTCTTATATTCGCGAAGCTGGCACGTGCAAAAAAGCGTAACACCACACTCCTGTTCTCGCGTAACGCGGTTATATGTCTGAGGGACGGGGAATATTGCCTGCTATTCCGTGTTGGAGATATCCGCAAGTCGCACATACTGGAAGCGCACGTGCGTGCCCAGCTTATAAGGAAAAAGGTATTAATTAATTAAATACGATAATGCTAATTCTCAGTGCATTCAGTACCTATTGCATCTATTTCTTTATTTGCGCGTTTATTTTTGCATACGTCTGCTATCTTATACGACCCATCTATGGACGATACAGCATGTTATTTATTTTATTTTTGCTTTACTTTACATTGAATTGCTGCTCACGCGTCATATTATTGTTAACACGCAACAAATTGTGATATTGACTAGAATATTTTAACCCGTATCATTCTTAGTATAACAATATTTGCACATATTAATCGCATATAATTAAAAATAATAGCCAATTAATAGAAAAAATATACTGATAAAATTATGTATCCGATGAAGTTGAATACACTGCACGAGTGTTGTGATAAACAACAATGTACTATATATAAACACATATATATAGGTATACACGTGGTAACTAGAACGTGTTTTAATATAATATTTACCATATTGCACGCCATACACGCAATGTTTACTTGTTGTAGCACAATAAATCATTTTTCATACTTAGTATAGAACACTCACGCTTATGCAATCAATACTTTGGATATTTTTCGAGAAACTAAGCTTAATATAAAGTGTAAAAATTACTAAATTTTACAATAACTGCATCACCTACTAATATTTTCATGCTGTTTAGCTAATTGCTGTTTTAACTAACACACAAAAATAAGGTTATCATGCAAAAACCACGTAATCTCAAAACAACTCTGTCACTAGGTAAATAGGGCGTTGTTTTGCATAATAACTTTATGAACCATTGGTCATGACTGTTAAGCATAACGAAAGCACGAAACATCGAGCTACCTATTTCTTACATAATTTCCAAGAAAAATGCAAAGAAACAAACATCGGAATTTCGTGGTTTCGTAGTAATTGGAAATGTGGAAAAAAGGAGAAGTGATCTAACAGTTTGATGAATTTTTAACAATAGATAACTAGAGAGGGAGAGGTGCTGCCGTTCTACCAACAAGAGTTGAAGGTCGGTGCTGATGGAGAGGAAGACAGACTGATGTTCATATGGCCGATGACCATAGTCCACAAGATCAATGAGAAGTCGCCATTGTACAACCTATCCGCGTCCGACATGCTCAGAGAGAGATTTGAGATCGTCGTAATGTTGGGTGAGTTCGAACATAATTATACATTGTCTAGTGAAGCCAGAACCAGCTCATGAAGATCTGTTTTTATGATCAACCTTATAGTGTAAATGTTTGTAAGATTAAATCTAAGAAATGTAGAAGTTTTACACACAACATCCAAAAGACCAACGGAAATGATACTGTATCTTATATACTATCTAATTTCTAAATTAAATTCACTTACGTAGATTGTAGCTCTATCAACCCGAGTACCTATATTATAAAGTGTATGTAAAATATAGCACTTGGTCGAGTGTGCAAGCCAATATCCTACTACGAAAACACTGCAATGTGTCTAGTATCTGTCAACACCACGTATTTTAACGTAAAAACCAACAAAGGTGAACAAAGATGCAATTAATAATCCTGTTTCTTGGAAAACAAAGAATAATATAACTGTGTAAGATAATAGACCAGCAACTGACTTCTAAAACATTTTAAAATTCTCTAGAATCTATTCGAATTTTAAAATAGTTCAACTGACATTCGAATCTGTATTCTTTTTTAATAATAATATCTGGCAACATGGCACCAAGTAGTTTGTAATTGTTCCACAAAATGTCTGTGGAATCGAGACACACGTAATGACCGCATGCTTGTGATGCTTGGCACTTCCTTGACAGAGTTTTGGTAAATTGCCCTAGACTACACATGATAATGATTATACGGTTTCATATTATGTTCGATTAATTATAAGATACATGTTCACTGATAGTATTATGAAGACAAATAACATCATTAATAAGTCCAGACAGGCAGATGAAGCATAAGACTTATCCCATAGATTTTAGCAAAGCGTTTGCCTTTGTGAATATCATATTTCTAGGAATATCGTTAAACTTAAGGATAGACGTAGGAATAAACTTTGCATAAATAAAAACTTTCTATGTTAATGGCGCAACGAATTCCCCATTCGTGACACAATCCTTAGAAAAGCCTATAATGCCAGTGACTCATGTTTCTATTAAGAAATAGATCCGATTTCAACTGGTGCCTTGAAATAGAAGTAGGTAAAGAATAACCAGAAATGTTTAATTTAAACATATGTATGTAAAACTTGGAACCAATTTAAATAAATGTTAGAAAATGGTCACTTATTTTAACGGCATTTCCTATAGTCCACGTGGTGTCAATAATATTATTATCTTCCATATCTCTGCCAAAAATCATATTAGCAATTATAAAGTGGATCACACGTGGTTTCTAGAATATAATTATAGAAATACTCATTACTCTTGAAGTGTCTGAGATCACCTTAATTAGTTTATCACCTGAACGTATTGACAGATTGATTCCGTCCAAAGACCAGATCGGAAAAACATACTCAGTTTTGGAAAGACGTAAATAAAACGCTATAACTCCAGAACGCACGAACCGATTTCCACGGTTTTTCATTCGTTGGTAAGGTCTCGGGCTCTGTGAGGTTTATAGCAAAGAAAATTCGGGAAAAATTTAAGACAAAAGCAGGAAATCAGGGAAAATCATTGGTGGCGAAACGGAGTTCGCCGAGTTTGCTAGTAACTCATACATATAAGTGTATCTAAATGTTAATGAATTAAACTCAAAATAAATTAGCCTATACGGAGCAGTGACTAATTGTGTTATCGGCTTACTCACGTAACTGTTTAACGAGGAACTCGACTAGTATGTCTCACGAAAGTAGTTATAATAAAATTATAGTGACTAATTGATTATTTAGGTCCATAGAATTATCAGGAAAAACACACACTGTATAGTATAAAATTCCTTCAAGCATGTTATTATACTTCTTTACTATGTCTAATATTAACCTCTAGTCTGCTGGTATATGAGACACAATAGAAAACACATTGTCTCGCGTAGATCTGCGCTCCCGGTATACTACGGGTTAATACCATACTTATATTGAAATATAAAAAGAGTAGAATACCTATTAAGAACTTTGACTAATGTCCTTTTATCTGTATAATTTCAGAGGGTGTGATAGAGTCCACTGGTATGACCACTCAGGCTCGCAGCAGCTTCTTACCATCAGAGATCCTCTGGGGCCACCGCTTCGAAACCATGGTCACGTTCAGGAAGGACACTGGAGAATATGAGGTGTGTACCTGCTTCTCATTGGTTCAAATATATTTACTACTTTTTTGTTTTTCTCTGATTGGTAATTCTGTGCCGTATTGGAATTAGAAAAGAATTTTTCTATATAATTGTCAGTTGCTTGATTAGTTTCGATTTTCGATGTTATTTGGGATTAAATAATAAATCTATTATTCAATGATTAAAATTATCATCAATCAAGCCATTTTTTGAGCTATAAACGGTATTTTAATTTAATTAACGTTCGGCATTGTATGGGTCAATGTCACGTTCGTTAGATCGTCAATCTGAGATAGATTTACATATTTTTAAGGCTATCGAAATATTAATTCGAATAATAAAATTTTTGTCATAGTTACTAACACGGAAAACAATAGTTCGTTATGAAAAGTTACCTATTTACAATTACGTAATAATTCGCATTATACCTAGAAAATAAATAAATAATGTGCCTACATATTTAATGGCGCCGTATAATACATACAACTGGCAGCTGCTTACACGGTGAACATTAATTACTCATAATATAATATACACGGGATTAATAAAACAAATCCAAAGGTATTTTATTGCATTAATACTCACTTATTACGTCAATTACCTAAGACTCATTAAGTCTAGTAATTGAATTTACTACCTGGAACAATTAACATTATCGCACGTAGAGTTGACCTGTAATTAATTATTTATTAATTAATATCTAGTTATGTGCGTATGTACCTAATTTTTATTCCTTATTTTTTTGGTATTTTTAAGTTGTAAATAATGTGTTAGTTTAGATTAATAATTATTCCTAGCTACTTAATTCTATGAAATAATAAATTCATTAATGCACCTAATTTGCAATAACATACAATAAGTTCTTAATCGACGTCAAAAGAGGAGGTTCTCATCTGATGATTTTGACTGTAACTGATTTTGATACGATTTTCAGCATACTCGTAGTATTTTTCAGACTTAGGAGAAAGTTTTAGGGATATTAACCGGCATAAAAAATTAAAAGTGGTTCCCTTTTTTTAAAGTTATTTGTAAAATATTAAATTTTTTGGTGTAAACATTACAAATTCTCTTTGACTAATGAATTACATCTTGGTTAAAACCCTGGTTGATCCTTATGGGTAAAAAAATTAATATGATTTCAAGAATTTGAGCTGTTTCTCAGTATTTCCAAGAAGGCATGTAATTAATTAACCGTACTAAAATTAAAACATCTGCACCTTTTTTGTCATAGTACCTAATCTGTTGTTTTACGGAATTCGTAAAAAATGTGAGGTCGTATCCGCCATGACCTTAACATGTAATCGGTAAAAATTAACCAATTACCCGCTTCTTTACTTCCGAGGTTATTGTCGTAGATTAAAACAATAACTTCAAACAATTATACTTTGATGACCTTTTTCTAGTGACCTTATAAGTTTTCTTATTTAAGTTCCGGTCAGTCGCATCTTAGTAGTAGTAGTTAGTATGGTGACAACTTGCTTCTATTACATAACTCAAGTTGTTATAGATTGTATGAAAAGAGACTTTAAATGTGTAACATATACCTAATTCGTATACTGAACTTATATTTTTTTATTCATTTAGAAAAGCAACATCTTAACATATAATTTACAATGCATTATGTGAATTACAAAAATTAAGGTTAATAGTAGGTTTCTCATTTTAGTTTAATCTTCTGTGCATGCGAACCGTTATATTGTTATTATTACTTTAACGTTTTGGCAAGTTTCTCAGATTATGTGTAAAATATATGCGATAGTTTTAGGAAAAAAAGTAATACACAAAAAGTGGTATAAATAAGTACCTACTTTTATTTACTAGAAACTTGAGGTAAATGTTTTCTACCTCCAGTAAAGTAGAAGTTTTCTTTACAAACGTATAAATAACGCTAAAGATGGAAGCTTTAATAATCGTTGTTGCCAAACAAAATAGATTTTTGTAAGCGATTTCGTGGGTGTATTTATTTACTTTTGATTTGCGTAAAGTGAAGTGAAACGGTAAACTTACTTTTCATAAACTCCAGGTTGAAAATGAAAAACAAACCTGCAGAATATATTCGGGCATAACTTTTTCTTCTTTTGAAAACTGTATGAATTGTTATTAAATACACCATTTCCATAAAAGATTAAAACTATAGAGTTAGCATGACAATGTTTATAGCAATTACTCAGGACAATAAAAGAAGCAGGATATTTTGATAGTATTACTCAAACACGATAGTATTCACCCAAAAGCTGACCACACAAAATTATTATCTGGTAAATATCGTCCTATCAAAAACAAAATTACGCAAAACCTAATATTTACCCAATCATTATCTACGAGGATCACAAGTGCTTACTGGAATTATCAAGTACTTGGGAGTATTGGAGTTTTGGTGTAAAAACATGTAAAAACGTTCATGTTATGTGAATTTTCCTTATGTTGTTTTTATACCTACGGTAAAAATTCTATACTTTAGGTTTAATAATAAGTACCATATTGTAAACAAGTATGTATACGAGTATGAATACAATGATTTTGTTTGTCCAATTGTGAAAACATCGTAGACAAGCATGTAATTCTAGTGCTAAGCATATATACAAAACAGAATACTAAGCAAATATTAAATAGAAATATGATGACCTAAAATCTAGAATCTAGACAAGTGCTTTTCAACACCGTATTACTTTAATATATCTAAAAAATGGTGTGAATGACATTGACATCAGCTTCCGAAATACCAAATTCTAATTTAGTAACTACTAGTTCCATCCAAGTGTTTCGTTTGAGATTGTTTTGGGAGTTCTCAAGAATTTTAATGACGTACTTCGAGTTGTTTTAACTTTGTTTAACGTTTTTGTTTGAGAATAATCCGTCTATAGTTATACAATATTTTCATCGTTTGTTTAATAGTTGTGTGGGTTTTAAGGGATTAATGATTAAGTGGATTATTAAAATATTTTCTGTGTCTGTAGCATGAAATAATCCCTTAGAGTCATAGTCTAATTCTATGACGACTAAATGATATTTTATCCCACATTGATCCCGAGCCATTTTGCTCAGTGGCTAATCAAAGTATATTATATCAATACTAAATGAAACATTATTATTTGTTTACAGGTTGATTATACCAGATTCAACAACACGTATGAGGTGGACACTCCCCTATGTTCCTCGAAGCAGCTGGACGAGTTGAGAGCAACAGTCTCGACCTCACAGAAATTAGGTACGGATTATCAAATATACATTTAAAAGTTCATTGCCGATGTTATTATTTTAAATTCCGATAACCAGTTTTACAAATATCTGGCAAACACCAGATTTTTTATAAGAAGGTATGTAGACAAGAATGAGGTTGTACCTACTTATACAGCAAGTTGGACAACTTACTTACACTCATCAGTACTGAAGAGAAAATCTTAAATCAATGATACTTCTATTCTTTAGGTACCTTAATTTTGTTAAACTAATCTCTATCTTCTGTTTTCCAGATCGTATGCTTGGCACCATTCCGAAGACGTTCTCCGCCGACACCCTGGACCTTAGCTCCGTCGACTCCATGTCACTCGACGAACACATTGAAATCAAGATCCCTGAAGCTCGAGCGAGGGAGAACAGGCTGATGGCTCAGAACAACTTCGTTCATCACATCAACGAAAAATCTAGAAATCCGAGCCACACACATTTAGCAGTTGAGAACCTTCAAGAGATTCATAGGAACCCGGTGCCGGTGGAGTACAAGCACCCAGAAGTGAAGGAACATATGCACAGGAGTCATAGTCACGCTAGTATGAAGAAAGTCCACGGTTTGACCCCTAATGGCATCGGCCATGCGGGCAACGGTCACACCGACCACAAGCATGATGAGCACAATAAAATGAGAAAGTAAGTGTCCTGCTCATAGATCTTAGCTCTTATTTACTTCAGAAAGATTTTCTATTTTGATACGAAATATCCCTATGCACTTTGCAGGAACTGTAACTAATTTTTCAGTCACTTTTAAACTGCCCGTAAACATTTGTAATGTTTGTATGTTTTAGTATCTGTGCCCCACACACTGTATATGAAAAAAGAACGATATTTGACTAATACATAGCGCCATAGACACATAATTAACACCAGTGTCCTCCATTCTAGATCCCCAAGTGAGAACCACATAGGAAACAAACAGCCAGTGATCCCGATCTTGGTGACGTCACCGGCTCCGGAGCCTGCCTGACCCCTGCGCGACCACAACCCGCCCGCAGTCGTCGGCGCGCGGCTCAAGAAGCCACACGTCACCTTCTCACCCCACACAGAGAGCATCGAGAACATACACCTTACCATTGATGAAGAGTAGAAGATACACCATAGAAATTACTGCAAAGTTCATAGGAAAAAATATTTTTACTTATATGAGAATTAGTATGGCTAAGTGACACTTATAAAATATAGGTAGTAAGTTAGAAACTTTTTTGATATCGTTACAATTTTTTATTATACAATTTGTATCCTTTTGTACTAACGACAAGATACATTTTTGCGTGTTTAGTAAAACAAATGTGTCGTTTACTTGCCGAAGTTAGTTCATAAATGTTGTTAGGATGAAAAAAAAGTTTTGTACTTATATTTAAAGTGTTTATTGCTTATGAGGTACTTTTTCTGATATAGATTATGTACTTAGTTAGATAAAAACTAAAGCTTCATGCGTACTTATGTGCCAATGACTTAAAATTACACAGAGATAGATTTGTACCAATTTTTAACTAATTCTACTTCATCAAACATCGATGTACCAGATTGGGTTGTATTTAGACCAAGTATTTATTTAGATAATTTAGTGGACGTAGGACGGAGACTAAACTTATAGAAGATTTGTGACATGAAGCTTTAAAATCTTAGTTAGTCACGTCTCCAGTTGTGTGTAAGATTACGAAACCGTAGGAGTTAAACTTGTTCCGTCAACAGTCAAACTAGAGACGGAATCAAAGTTAATTTTAAGGAATATTTATATTTCCGATGACGAATTTAATACAAAATTTTTATCCAGAATGGCCCCTGTTTGTAATGAAATTGGTGACCAATATCATTGTATGACTAAATTCCAAAGAGAATGTTATTAAGTAAAATAAATTATTTAGCTTTTACGCTTTCGGATTAAATCCAAAAACTATTCGATAGTATTTGTATTGTGTCGAGCCTACGTATAAAGTTATGAATGTACAAGATGCTTACCTAACGCTTAATATACAAACATCGTACAAAATACTATTATAATGTACAACAACTATGTGATATATTTGGATACTTAAATTATTCGGACGAAAGTACTTAGAACTCAGCTTGGCACTGAGCTGGCTATGTTATCGACACTCCTTCCTCGTTTAGTTAGTAAAGCTAATTTATAATAAGTGTTAGTACTACTAATGCTCGCAATATGTACTGATTATAATATTTTATTATTATAAAAGATAATAACAACTCTATTATTAAAGGTGTTATACAAAAATCATAGTATTATTGTATCGTAATTGTTATCGTCAGGGGCCTGACGCAGCGCGGGCGCTGCTTTTTTTATAAATTAGCCAAATGCTTTGTCTATTCCTGATAGAATATATCGGATTAAACAAATATACTTGCTAGTTTAAAACCATAATACCTGACTTTTATTTACCTCCTCCACATGTACATTTGAATACATACTTTAAGTATTTACAATAATGTTTTCCGCATTCATATTTTTTCTAAAGATAGACTTTATCATGAACAGTTGGCGTGGCACCAATAATGCCAAACTGTATCATCGCTACTCGATAAGAGATGGCGCTGTATTCAATTAGACTACACAGGTAACCTGAAGTCTTACAATATTTAAATAACAATTAAAAGATATCTTATCATTACAAATGTAAATATCAGACACCTAATAATCTAATTTTCCACAATAGGAACAAATGTAAACTTAGAGATACAATCGTTTTTTTATAATACATCGTTTTTCTATAAGTAAACGCAAAGTTTTGAATACTAATACTATTTAGATAGATATATTATCTACATAACAGAATGACTACTATCTTACAAATTCAATGTTATTACAAGTGACCTTATAATACTGAAACAGTTATTGCAAATGTTATCAAAAGAAAAATTTGCATTGCAACGCGAGATATCAATAACTCCCATCTCTTCAGAGATTAGCGGAGATTGATCGGTTTGAATACTGTGTTGATTTATAATAGACCTAACGTCACAAATATTAGGCCCTTTACGCTTTATTGTTCTTCTTCTTGCTACGTCGTCTCTTCGTTTCTTCTTCACTAGAGGATGATGACTCCTCAGTAGGACTGCTGAAGTAGTTCGGCGGATACTTGACGGCAGAAGGTCGCCGTGTGAGGCTAGCTCTTCGGATAGCATCAGCCACGAGTCTGTCAGCAATGTTCACCAACGGAGAAGTAGCAAATGGTGGTAACATCGCAGAGTTGATCGATTCCCGTAGCGTGACGTCACCCGGTAATGATGAACTTGTTGCTACGTAACCTGTAATAGATATTGGGATATTGTTAGTTAATAATAATAATATTGAAATTGTGAATAATAGATTACATGCAGAAGAAGATTTCGAAGATAGGGATAGATATTTAGAAGAAGAGAATAAGAGGAGAATAAGAAACAACAAATGACAAACAAAATAAATTAGAACTGTTAAATGAAAATGCTGAAACAAATTCTAAATATTATGACGAAGAATTTCTTCATGACAACAGAGAAAGTAATGTGTAGGTTAGTATTTCCATAATGCGAAGACAACAGTGAGGATAAGACATGATAATCCCGAAATCTTATCTCTTAATCCAATAGATAGGGACAAGTTTGAAGACTCATTTAGATGACGGATTACCCGAGTCCGTCTCTATCTTAGCTTAGATAGGTACCTATAATGTAAACAATCTTTAAATAACTTTTTCTGAAGGGCAAGATACTAAATCTGACTCTAAATCATGACTAATAAAGATGCTTTTAGATTAACAGCTAATTGAGTAATTTGTGTGGTTGGTCTTGAATCCGATTCGTAGAATAAACCATAGTCTGTATATAAGGAAATATTTTAAAAAGCCTATAATTTGCTTTCGTAATTACCAAGAATGAGTATTTACCAAAGATTCGCCAATTTCCCGATTAGTTTTACTGAATCATAAAATTATTTGTTCATGCTAATAACTTTGCTAAGTTAGTATTTGACTCATAAAATATTTAAGGCAGGAAATGAGCGCATTCCAAAAGTTAGTCTATGTAAAGTCCATTGATAAATATGTCTATAGATATATTTGAAGTGTCTGTATACAACTTGTTACCTTCTATGAGTATCGGTGTCTTGCACCTTGGTCATTCACGATTGTTACATTTGAGCCTTTAATTATCAATTAGAACACGTGAATCAAATTCTGACGTAGAACACATACGTCACGTTGTTATGTTTACCTACATATTTTTGAAACAATACCTTTATCTATTATCACTCAATTGTTATTTATGTGGACTGTCTACTACACTAAGCTTTCAATCCATGTGTTTCTAATAAGGTGCTAATTACCAAGATAAACACTATAGCTATGCATAAGTCTATGGACTGGTTTGATGGTTTCTTAATAGCTTATACATTTTTGAGACACATATTCGACGTCTACGGACGATCTATAGATACATGTACATATCATAGTCTGGAAAAATAAATTATAGGTTTGCACATGTGCCTATCTCTTTGCTACGTAGAAATCTATTACGTCATCTCAGAAACTGAAAACCTATGAGGCTTTAAAAATATTCCCCTTGGTGTATTTATTATTTTAATTCGGTCGATCCAGGGTCTATTATCTTTCTTGTCAATCAACGAATCATACCTGTTTATAAGTATTATTAGGTACCACTATCACATATATTTTCTACATATAGCTACTATCTATAGCACATTTTCTAACATACATAGATAGTGTTTTATCTTTCAAGGTCAAGTTTCACCTTACCTGGGTCTGATCATTGTAAGTCGACGTCACACCGCGCAACGCTGACATCACAAACATTTCAACACACAAACAGACAGACACGATAAGCTGACGATTATCTCCACTAATGTCTGTCAACAGACAATGAACCTTCGGGTACTAATCTTACAGCATTCTTTCTTAAATTGGTAATTAACTTTGATGGGAAAGGAAAAGAGGAAAATGTCATTATATGATTTTGGTTTCTGTTTTTACATGTGATAGGGTTGTGTTTTAAGTAAAACAATATGTTCTAGGACTAGTGTGTCTATAAGCAACTTTCTATATTTTCATTCACTTAGCGCTTCCAAACCAGCAATTTGGAATTTGGAAGTTGTTGGAGGAAGCCTATGTTCAGTTACGTCTAGTAGAGAACTTTATGTGGCTAATTTGATTACGATTGTGTAACTCAGGTAGCTTATGTAAGGTAATTTTGTGAATTTGTGTGTATTACTTTGGAATATTTTGTGTGTGTGTGAGTGTTGTTAATTTTTCCTTTTCATCTCATTATCAAAGTTTATAATATATATCCCTGAAACCAGTTGACAGATCAAGTCTATTTTTTCCTTTAACGTTATTGTATGTAAATATTTAACTAAATAAAGCCTGAAGATATACAGGCAAATACATAATTTTGTTTATGTTTCTATTGTTCACTGAATATGGAAAGATTGTTATCTGTCTAAACATTATCACGTTTGCGAAAAGTACCCGAAGAGTCACATGTAAGAGATTGCGTTCCAACAAGACAGTGTAAGCGCTAGAAATTCTAAGGTATCATAAATCAAACACAAATCAACGTCACAACATAAATAATTATTCATTCAATATTTACATAAAACAACACAAAACGTGACAACACATGCTTATTGTTCGTTACTATTAAAATATTATTATTATTGAACAACGATTTACAATATACAAATACACATATTATGTTTAACACAATTATCTACCTTACGACCCTTTAATAAGGTTACTTTTCTAAAAAGGAATGTACCTATAGTCCTATGTACCTCTTAAAGATTTAAAGAATTCCTTTTAATTGGTTATTTAAAGGACTTTCGTGGTCGGTAATCGGGTCATAACTATCACAATAAAGGTCTTAAAGCAGTGAAATACAAATTAAACTTATCATTAATATATTTAATAATAAAATTGCACGTATACAACTGGAATGTTTATAAAATTGACGTTTTTTAACACAACCTGTGAAAAATCTACATTATTATTTGTTGTTCTATAATCTTAAAGCTGACTAGTGGCACTGGGTTATTTGTAAAACATTATAAACAACTACTTAACAGCGTTAATAGTATACCAGATCTTTTTCATGATTCGATATCATTCAAATAACTTATACAAACATAATAATCTCTTAATTATTAATACCCAACAATTCTTCTATTCAGATCATAACATGGTAACATTGACGTTACAATCGAGACTCTAACTTAAAACAAATAATATGTACTTTTACATATTCACAAATCTAACTAAAATTAATTACGTAAATCTTAAATGAAATTATTCAGACGAACATTTCGTTTATCGTTTGTTTTCGACGGTTGCAAACAAGCCAACCGACGCACACCAAGACATTACGCGCTTCCATTTTCAAATTTCTCAAACGTCACATCTTGGAACATTATTGCAATGAGGTTTATTGTTTTTTCCTCAGTAAATGGCGTCCACACATTCTATATTCAAAAAAATATGATGTCCAATAACATTTTGTCTATTGGACAAGCGACCTTCGTTCCCCTTAGCGTCTATGGTCCCTACATTCAGGTGCGACGACCCTCATTCGAACGATCTTCTCAGTTCAATACTTTTCTTAATTTAAAGGGTGACGGTAAAGTCTCCGTCGTTGTGCTCGGCTTTAGGCTCGTGTGGCTCGCGATCTGGCATCTTCAGCATGAGGTGGTGGTCCCCGCTTTCTGTGCGACATCACAAACACAGGCACAGTTACATACACATACATTTAAACATTTCTACTATTCTAATGTGCTATAGGACATACTAGTGCAGACATTCATTTGGCTTACCGATCTTAGTATTAGTATTGTGCTGGATTTGTAGTCTCAATATTCAGTTCTCATTAAAACTATAGTATGGCAGTTACAAGGTATTACCTCTATATTTTGTCTAGGACAGATCTTAGATGTTCGTTGACTAATTTCAAGGTATTTTATTACCCATCATGTTAATAAAAATGTCAATATTTTTCTAAAATATTTTACACTTAACCTAGTTAAAAAATTGTACGAAAATATACCAGACAAGGTAAGGCTCCTTTTAAGGTCAGCCGTGAATGTTTTTGTTGATAAGAAGAACAAACAGAGACATGTACATCGTATCAATCTTTGTGAGACCACGGGTATCTCATCAACTTACAATCTTACACTAAATTAGTATCAATGGAAATTATCTTTACATTAGTTACATAGTTGTATGGTGTGTTAGACACAACAGATTTGAATTATACAGATGTATATTAAAACAGAGAGCACAGTAAGGAAGAGATGCAAATTACTATCAAAGTGCAATGACATTACCTACACCTAAGTATTAGTAAAATATGCTCAGTTAATTTTAAATACACACAAACCTTTTTTTAACAAGGTTTTTTACCTAACCACATGTATTAGACAAAGCTATATTCCCGGATGATCTATTATTTACATAAACAATGTCAGCAATGATTGCATAGTGATGTCAAACAAGACCACAACTCAAGAGTCGGTGACACAAAAGATAAATAACAAATTCTTCAACTTCACAGAAATATTAAATGCAATGTAACATTCCAAACAAATGACTAAAAACCGCAAACATTTTTAAAAATTTCAAACTTGGAACCATTAAAATAATGCTGGCCGCCATATTGCCACAATTCAAATTGTTCGTTCTAAATGACAGGCGACCGTTAAACCGATCGTCTTAAATGATCGACAAAACAAATGTATCCTGTATCAAAAAGGGGCAACAAATTGGCAAAATGGTACATCCTGTTGAGATTTGATAATATTGTTCCGACGGGTAACGGCCATGGTGATTGGTGTAGGAAAACCTGACAAGACCTGATGACCTTCGCGAAAACGAGAGGTAAGACGACAAATACAATAATCCTAAGCCTAAGTAGTGTTAACTAAAGTTTCTTTGAAGTGTTTTACTGTCGAAACTTCGAGAAGATTAGGCCGTAATTCTCCTATTCAGATAAGGACGTCCAAAATAGATATCCTTAATGACATCTGTGCTCTAAATTGGCTTATCAAGATTTATAAACTGTATTTCGTAGAACTTTATAGACTTAGAAACGGACACTCATTTTCCATTTTTCTTTGAAACAAGAAATAACGATTTCTATTGATCGTATGTTGATAATAGGATGTTCCTATTAAATAATGAATAATGACGTCAAGATGCAAATGAAGGGGTAATAACAAGTATTTTAAACTTTATTAACATTATGTTTGAGCACATAATTGTGTAAAAACACGTACGAGTGTATAGTAAGTAATTTAAGTAAATGATACTCTGAATAAGTATTCGCACGTCTAGTGCTAACTGGAAACTTGTGATCTTATTAATAGTTGCTAATTAAAAGTAACTACCAACGTTACAAGTTAGTATAGTTACAAATATAATATTGTAAAACATTTTGCTGCAAACATATTTTGAAATAGATTTTGCTCAAGGCACATAATCACGTGATCATTTAAGCTTTTATTTCAATCCACTACTTGTATATAAACGATAATTAAATACTACACAAACAAAAATATTGCACTTTTGTGGGAAGGAAACTCATCAAATGGCTTCTCCCACCTAGGGTGAGGCGAAAGAGTCTCAGACTCTTATTACAAACCTCCCCGTTCCTACTCCTGCTCTACGAGCCGGAATCCCGGTAACCCTCTAGGTAGCCTACAGAAATATCTACACGAAATTATAATATGTATCTATGTTCCAAGACAATTCTTGACTGAAAACCTTCGTTATATATTAATAAATGTATCTTTGAACTACTCTTTGATACGAAGCTACAGCCTCACCTATCACCGCCCACCCGTTTGCACTTTGCACATAAAATACATGCATTAGTTCAAGTAGAAAGAAATATTAATTAAATCTGTCACACGATACAATAAATACGAGTCACCTACACATGAATTACTATGTACAAAAGTGTACAAATTACTCACTTGTAGTACATATACTTCTGTACATGTAT
Organism: Spodoptera frugiperda; assembly: GCF_023101765.2. Taxonomy (NCBI): domain Eukaryota; kingdom Metazoa; phylum Arthropoda; class Insecta; order Lepidoptera; family Noctuidae; genus Spodoptera; species Spodoptera frugiperda. The sequence goes on from NC_064237.1 coordinate 4,992,599, forward strand.
ATTTACACCTCGTATTCTAATATATCAACCATTGTGTATAGATATGTGACACGCTTCATAAGATCACGAGACCCAACGAGACGTGAATAATAACTTTATTATTAACATATAATAATGTACATTATAACCCAAGTATGCAGGAAGTACCATTTCAAAATAGACTTTCTATAAAACCGTTCTAAGTGCATTATTGATTGACATGAATTAGGTATCTACAATCAGATATCAATGATATACATGTGTTATTATTTATAATTATATTTTTCCTGTTTTCATTTTCATATCTTGTTTAGTACTTTGTTATTGTTATTCGTTAATTAGGAAGAAAGTACTGATATGGATTGAAAAACAATGTTAAAACACACATTAATGGGTTAAAAGAACTATGAATGTATGAAAACAAACATTGCTAACAAAATAAATTAGAAATTATCAGGAGAATACGAGAGTTGTCTGTTGACCCGAGATAAACAATAATATAATATTGCTAACATCACATCTCTATATAATTATCTGCAGCGGAAACATTGCAAGTGCAAGAAACTTGCATCTACATAATAATTGTACTTATTGCTCTATGTACTTACTACATGATTTATTGCAATTGTCGTTTAAATATAAACTACATTATATGGGTCGAACTGTTTGTTACCAAACAAAGAAATAAGGATAAATAATTGAGACATAAAATGATTAAATTTCTTAAATCGTTATCCAAATGTCTAACATCGATAACATAATATACGTTATCTTATGAAAACATATAAATACCTTTACCTAATCGTACATAAATTATTATGATAAATTAACAAATCGCTGAATATGAGTATTTCTAAGATTTTCCTGTCATGGATAGAAACACAGAGAAGCATTGTTAGTTAACCTTAGGCACATATAACCAGCTACCGCCACCAGATCTACCACCAGATTTAAGTCGTAAAAGGAACTCACCGATCGATCTACGATCACCCTGACTGCCGTAGAACTCGTCCAACTCCTTGGCCGAGCACAGCGGCGTGTCCACTTGCATGGTCTCCTCGAACTTGGAATAGTCCACCTCGTACCCTTGGCGCTCACGATTGTACGTCACCAACGGGACAAACCTGTGTCCCCACATTATTTCACTGGTCGTGTAACTGGAGCGAGCCTGAGTTGTCTGACCCGTAGATTCAATCGTTCCCTCCAAAATAACTACAATCTCAAATCGCTCTTGCAACACATCCGCCGCAGATACACCATAGAACGGACTGTCAGCGTTTATCTTGTGTACCATCGTAATGGGCCAAATGAAGAATAAGTTACTGTCGCAGCCATCTGCGTTGAGCTCCAGTTCCGTCTGGTAATGAGACAGGACTTCACCTTCCTTGGTTGTTCGAGATCGTATCAGCTGCGCCCGTACACTGGCTCCAATAATATGCGACTTCCTCAAGTCGCCCACTCTGAACATCAAGCACAGCTCACCGTCTCGCTGGCACACTACTGCGTACTTTGAGAACAACAGCGTCTGTGTTCTGTGCTTGGGTCTCGTCATCTTAGCGAACACTATACCAACCATAAAGGCTTGGATCATCACACCAACAATACTTTGTAAACACATAATGAATATTGCTTCGGGACACTCTTCGGTAGTAGTACGCGAGCCGTAACCAATAGTGTGCTGCGTCTCAATACTGAACAGGAAGCAGGAGGTAAAGTCGTAGATATTGAACACACACGGCTTCCAGTTAGACGTTTCCTGCATGGGTGGCAGGTGGTCCGGCTCTAAGTCTCCGTGTGTGAATGATATCAGCCACCAGATCAATGCGAATCCCAGCCAGGACAAGATGAAGGAGAGTGTGAATACTAGCAGTGTCCATCGCCATTGTGCGTCCACGAGTGTTGTGAACATATCCTGAAGGAACCTCAGCCGCCGCTGCGAGATCTTAGACTTGAGTATATTACACTCTCCATTTTTGAGAATGGCTCGTCGCCTCGCTCGTCTTGTTGCACCATGTCTATGAGATCGACTCCTGAAACCAAACACGATCACATAAACACATGTTTATTTGCGTTTCACTTCAGTGACTCTATAGTATCTACATAAGTATCTACTCGCTACACTCCTGGAAGTGTGAATGTCTAGTTCACGCTTGCATCGCCGCACTACGGCGACTACATGACCTTCATCAATGGTAATATGGGTAATATGCTACTTCGAACATAGCGAATAGGCTTTCTAATTAACATAAATCGTTCGTAATAATCACGACATAAAACAAAAGGAGGACATTTAGACGCAAATAAACGGACAAAAGCGACACAGTACGGGATGGTATCTGTCGGAGACGGCACGGGGTGTCGGTCGTCGACCAACCTCTTGCTGCCTGTAGTGGGGTAGTAGATGCCCGGCGAGAGATTGCCGTTGGCCGGCACTGGCTTCACTTTGAGCCAGTCGTCGGGCAGCAGCTGCGACTCCTCGCGACAAGTGGGGGACTCCGGGTCGGCGTGCATGGCTGATGCGGCGTCGTGCGCTCGACTCACTGGCAGCGGACCGTCTGCGCCACCATCCCTCAGTGGGCAGCCTCCTGAAGCATCGCGCGCGATAATGTCTCGGTCACGACTGACTCTCTCGTGCCCGCCCGCACAAAGGCGCGCTAAACGTTGTATAATTGTAACGCGAGATTCTATATCGGAAATTATCAGCTCGCTACGGAAAACAAATTTTAGTTAGTGCCTTCGTTGACGTTATCAGGCCTACAGGATGATATTTTGGTACACTTTGGTATGTGTGAGTGAAGGCTATAAAACTTCAGAAGATTTAACAAATAATAATTAAAATTCAAAAATTTGTGCAAATTAAAAGTCTGTCTCAGAGCTAGTAACTTGGATATCTGGAGCATAATTATCACTGTATTTCCTTTTATACAGTGTGACAGTTTATGATATAAGATTACGAGATTGTGACATAAAATAATGAAATCCAAACAGAGCACAAGCCACTGACAGTCGTTATTAGCGCCATTAGAGATGCGCAGGCGACAAGTTAATATTTACTGTTAATAATAATTATTTATGTCCATTTGTTCGTCACTCGTTTGTATAGTCGCCACATCATTTAATGTTTTGTTTCAATATTTTCGATGATTCTTGTTGCATTGGTAAACTAGAGGTGCAATAACAACTCTGTTGAGTGATGGTACGTACTTATTTAATATTCGCGCAATGTTGTAGAATAATAATTTTCAAAATGAATATTTCCTAAATTATTTTTATTTCTGCGATCATTATTCTTTTTTTATCGAATAAATCGAGTTTCGCTAGGTTATTGTTTACGATAATTTCGTAAAAATGTAGAATATCAAAAATATTTTAAGATTTATTCAATGAATATTAGGTAGATTTTGTACGTCCTACTCCAGTTTAGGTATCGATGCAAGGATTTAACTTGTCTTTGATGCTTTATGAATTTTGGTAGAAACACTTGTGATTTGTGATAAAGATTGCATATCGGTAAATCCTTTAAGTAACTTAACCCAAATAGCAATCTATTCCTTGTTTTTAAACTCATATGATAGGTAACACAAATGAAATACCGAAGTGTAATATTTCAACATTCCATAAACAGTTACTTATTTTTAACAGGATTAAAAAGTGAGGGGATTTTATCAGAATTTCATAATCTATAAAGCTTTGATCTTTTTTTAATAATAATAAAATACTTTATTTGTTTAATAAAAAATAATACAGCCATAAACTGTTAACAGTTTGGTGGGTTTCGAAATCGAAAGCATTAAAAATGAAGTTTTCCACACTATCATTTTGTCCTGCTTCGTGGATTCTACGTTGACAAACACATACATATACTTACACATAACTTCTAAACCAACAACGGCAATTTATAAATCCCTATATAAATAAATCAATTGCTGTTCTTTGAAACTCGAGTACGGATGGACCGATTTGGAAAATTTTGGCTTTAAATTGTTCGTGGAAGTCCAGGGAAGGTTTAAAGGTGAGAAAAAATGTTTGAAGCGGTACGAAGTTTGCCGGGTCAGCTAGTCACACATACAATTTTCAATGTAACTAATAGTCAAATTCGCGATATGTTGCATAAAAGCCCATCCCAGCCGCTGCACCAAATGTGTGGTTAAGACAAGCTAGTTTATCGTTTGTGAATGCAGGTGTGAGTTTTCCAAATGGAATATTTTTAATTAGATAGAATTTTCTGTAAATCCCTCTTACCTCCCGGATTACAATCGAGACTCAAGTAATAATACTGATTACGATACATATCTGATATTGATATAAATAACGTAATCTTCCACGAAACAGATAGGTGTTTATTTATTATTATCGTAAAAGTATTGCATTTGCGCATTCCTTTCTTAAAGAATATGGAAAATTAATCAGATGCAACAAACACATCCGATAAGAGTATTTTGTATCATTATTTTGTCAGCTTCTGCCAGCGACTTCGATTTCTGTACGCATCATTAAATAATTCACCCGTTTTTTTCCGTTCCCGTGACAATTTAGAGGAAAACTCTCTTAGCGCTCCCTACCTATCTTTAAGGATACATAAAAGTCAGAGTCAAAGTCAAAGCATTTATTTCAATTAATCCTAAATAAGGCACTTTTGAAACGTGAAATTGAATTGTCCGTCAGTCTGTCTGTCAGTGAAGCTAGGCGCTCGTTCCAAAGTGTAGCTTCGAATGCAGAAGAAAGAGCAAGAAACTCCATCGTTACTCTTTTTAAAAAATGTTTTTTACAATTACTAAGTTTCAGCTTCCTAGATCGGAAGAGTTTTATATTAAAAGAAAGATTAATGTAGACAAATATATCCTTCCTTTCGAGGGATATCTTCTAAGGAATATCATTAAACATCAGTTACATCGTAAAAAATAATGCTAATTACCAACAAACTACTTTTATAGCAACCTCTACGAAACAGTTCTTCGACGGATAAGGACTACGCGCTACGAGTTTTGCTACGCAGCGTAGCAGCTACGACAAATACTGAAATGCCCAAATTAAATGTAAAATAAATGATACAATATTTTTAAAACGTCCTGTATTTGGGAATAAGATGGCGCTCACCCCAGCCTTTTCATTAAAATAGCTAATTTGACAGCGCGCAAATTGTTACGTGCTAATGCGCATCTTTTTCCAACACTAATTTGTTGTTCTCGATCATTTCACGATTCAAGGACATAAACTGTTAAATATCTGTTAAGAGAAGAGTTGTTTATTTGTTTTGTGGATGTTCAAAATATTTTGGTACAGATTTTGAACCAACGTATGCTGAAAAAGAAGCATGATTATATGAGGTCTACGTACTATGTTACTCGTAGTATAATTAATCTATATACTAAAAGCTAATCAATGACTAGAAATTGTTTCTTAGTAGCTTAATTTATTAAGAAATCTTTGTGTCACTTCCTTACAAGAATAAGTATATATCTAATAAAATTGTGATCTAATCAGTAAATATCCTGTAGATATTTAAAGAATAGTTTCTACCTAAACTTGATTACTTTATAAATACATGATAACTAATCAAGTTAGCTATTTATAAGGAAATTTCAAAATCACTTTGCTAATTTAATCAACACACTGTTAAATCACACTCAATAATCGATTCTCCATATTTTTCCACGACCCCGCCTCCTATGAAAACCCAGCCCACATTATATCACATACCTATATATTGACATATACCATATGTATGTATTTAACCACAAAGATCCCAATTCTGAAACCAAAATGACAATCGTACATGACGATTTGTTTACATCGTGATTTTCCGTAGAATTAATTTACACCACGCCTTCATGTAAACAAGTATCCACACGACATTTTCTCAACTCGTAAATAGTGTGGCAAATTAATCGTGATACCAGAATAAACACCTTGTTGTAGGTGACATCTGGCTATTTTTCCGTAAGCCCAGCTTCAGTTGCTAGCTGTAAAGGGGCGCCACTCCTCCATAATTTAATTATCACTGTTAATTTCGGATTTTACGTCGTTCAAACGTGACAGTGAGGCGACATATTTGGCAAACGATTTAATTAATGTCTAATAATGATTTAGACACGATTCACAAACATTAGCTTGGATAGCTAATTTAGTTTGTTTCGTCATATAACGATGTTATATGCATCCAACCATATACCTATTGTTTATCGCTAAGTGACGCCATATATTTATATCGTGTAGAGCTTAAAATGTCAAAAAAATGTTTAAGTTTGTCATTAAACTTCTGCTACTTCATAAAGTTCTCGACTTTAGACGTCAAGCGACAATTTTTTTTATGGAATAGGGAGCATACGTGTCACCTGAAGGTAAGCGATCTATGCCGCCCATGGACAATTGGACACCCACAACACCAGAGCAGTCACAGGTGCGTTGCCGGCCTTTCAAAAAGGAGTACGCTCTTTTCTTGAATGTTTGTCAATCTGCCATTTGAATTCGCTAATTATATCAAAGTTCTAACAAATAAGCTATTGGTTTAGCCTCTAATCATCCAGTGTGTAATGTTAACAACCCCCAATAGCCTACCGTGGCGGACCCCAAGTGACGGGCCTACACACGAAGGATTAGAGATTGTCTGCCATATAATATAATTACCTATTTACCAAGCACATCCACTATTTACTCACATCTTATGGTTGTTATACTGTAAATACGCCTAAATCTGACAATTTAAGACGACATTTATATGTTTTGCTGTGACGTATTTAATATCAGTGGTGTTTGTGAAGATTTCATGCGAAAATATCTTTATAAGATAATTCTTTAGAATGTTTTTAATCCGCTGAACTTGTTTTGGGTAAAGAGGTACTCATGCGTAGAATAAGAATATAAGACATGGTTTGTGATTTAAACTATTGTTCTAAACTTTTAGTTTTTCTATAGAAACATCTGCATCGAACCGCTATTGCAATGGTTACTGTGCAACGTGTCGTGGATTTCGATCCCAATGTTGGACGAAAAGTCCTTGATAAGAAAAACTGATAAGTTTTTCTAAATAAGCAAACTATTTTATAACTTTCAATTCGAAAGATCGGTGTAAACTCGTTCGCGGTCCGCCATGTTATTGGTTGTAAAAATAATCACGACCAATGACGGGCGAGAATGTAATCGAGCTTCGAAAGTTCAAATTGATCGAAAACTGCGTTTACGCTGAACGAAGGAGTAATATTTGCTGCCCAGTACACTAACATTGCTATAGGTCAACAAAAAACTCTTAAAACTCGTAATTCATTACAATGTTTACTTTGTTTGACAATTAGTTCAACGTAATATATTACGCTGAGTTTAAAATGAAATCTTGGTGTAATCGCATGCCAAACAAAGGCTTATCACTCATTTATTTGAGGTTTTTCCCGAACAGATGTACATATGAGTCCAAATAAACATAGTAGGTACTAGATACTAAGTATAATCTTTGCAAAAAAATCTTATAATTGTTGACTAGATTAGGTATATCTTCCAAGTTGCTAAGGTTTTGTACGTAACGTAACGTTAAGGGTGCTTTTCCACCAGATGTTGCTGTAGATGCGTTTGACTTACACCAATCATTTTCATTGGTATATACTATGTTTTTATATAGAAAGATTCGTGCTATGAATACGTGCTATGGCTGGCTTTCCTACTACCGATACATAGCATACTCGAGCTGCGCATCTTCCTCGCACAACTAAATACCTTGGTATCAGTTGCAACGGTCACATAGTGTTACAGCTCAGTTTTCATTGGTCATTTGCTGAAACTACTTTTCAGTAAAATCCTTCTTTTTATTATAACCATTCGTAAAATTATATTATACCCATGCAAGTAATAGAAGAAGCGATGAGGTAATTTGTACCATTTGTTTGAAATATGAAAAGTCCTTAATAGAGCCTAGTTACCTACACGGTACACTCGCTTTCAATAATTATACTACGATTATACCGTACCGCAAGTTCTACCAACCCGAAATAATTGTATTGTATAAGAAAATATTCATATTGATATGATTTCTTTATAAGCTTTGCTTCATCTTCCTATTTACACACAAATAAAAACAAATTTCTTCTACACAAACACTTTTACAGTTAATCAACCATACAATTTGCTCTGTAAATATTATCACCAAACATCAGACCACACCCACGGCATAAAAAGTTTGTTCAAAGATCAACGACTAACCAAATCCCTGTTAATTACTGTTTTATTTCATGTAAGTTAGTTTGCACACGAGTGTTTATTAAATACCACGTTAAATAATGCTTTAACACAACGTATTATGATTTATTATTGTTTATTCAACGTCTAGATGACTTTTTATTTCGTATTTTATTGTTCGTGAATTGGCATTCTACATTTTGGATTTAGTTTCGCGAGATTTCTGTAGGTTTTTTCGAATCACGCTTGAACTCAATCTTGTTTTTTCTATTCTTTTAATGGCGTACATAAACTAGAGAGCTCAGAAATCTAAGCAGGTTAATATATAATAATATTGGTTCGGTTACTGATAATTTTGAAATTGAGATATCCAGTGTTTTCAAACCCAACCTTTAGATTACCACTCGCCGGGAGCTCTCCTCTCAACTCCTATTCCGAGGAAAGGACTGACGGTGCGACACGGCGCACCACCCGCTACTGTCTACTTATACTGTCTTTCTGACTAGTAATGACAACTGTCCTACGTGCTCATTTACTACGTCCAACAACTTCATAGAACCTCTTTGTCCGATGCGAAAATTAAGTAAACTTGCAGCACTGCACAATAGCCGGTCATCCAACCAATGCAGTAGTTTAAACCAATAAAATGATTACAACATTAATAAAACATAAAAAATAAGTTTTTTAAAGGTAACTGACTTATACGACCTAATGTTCTTGAGGTAAAGGATTTTATCTTAAACTCAATCTAAAAAATTAGTCACTATGATCATGCTGCTACTGTCTGGCCATGCATGTTTATAACGTGTCACCCTCGTGTCATCATGACGTCGATTCGATGCAAACAACATTTTTCCTTGTACACCAAGAGAATAAGGCTTAGAAAAAAAGAACGTGAAGGATTTCAAGGTGCCCTAAACGTTGCCTGTAGGTACTTCTTAGTGCGTAGGAAGATGAGATCCTTTTTTAGTGCCTTTATAAAAGTCGCTAGAGGCATAATGACTTCTCCCTGTGTCAGACTCTTACCGACTGGAAACCACCCCGTTCCTACTCCTGCTTTTCGAGCCGAAACCCCGGTAAACCCGCTAGGTAGTCCGCAGCTCCGGATCATCAAGCAGTCTAAACTAAAATCGAACAAAACCGTAGTCTTTGTAAAACTACTATCACTATTCATCTAATCAAGCTTAGAATCAGTGATTCCCGTCAAAACTTAGTAACGATAAAGTAATATACACAATTGATTGTTTAATTTGAATTTCGACAACAGAATTAAATACATTTGTAGAAAGTGTAATAATTTATATCTATAATGTTTATGAAATTACTAATCATTGAGGTGCAACACCCTTTGACAAGCAAACATAAACAAGTGCCTTGCGTAGTAGATAAGAGACTTCTATATTTTTCTTCCCACCTTTATCAATTTAAGAGTATACCTATTATTAATAGCTAAAATACTACCTACTAGCTCAGCACTGGAAAGGTTTCTAGACGTCATTAATCAAGATTATCTAGACATGTAGCACTGTTTGCAGATTTCGCTGGATTTTAGAAGATTAACCTATCAACCGAGAGGCTTTTCGTTGTCTACTCTCTTGTTGGAGGGCCTTGGAATGGCGGAAAGTGACCGAAATTCAGAACTATTTTTGACATTCATTGTCACATTGACAGTTTTCATAGTGTCAAAGACCAACCACCTAATATATTTTTTTAATATGTCCGAAAATTAAAACCTTCTTCGATTAACTAAAATATTTATGCAACACTGGTCGAATGAGGTTAAAAAAATTTGAAATGCCATTAAATTACTTTTTTTATTGTTTTCTTTTTCTAGACACAAATGGCGTCCAGATTTTTTTTTACGAAAAATGGCCAGCATTTTATGCCAATTAAAGAAGGTTAATATAAATACTTTTTTGTTAATATTTTTACTTAATGAGTTCTGATTATAAAATAAAAGTTCTTTCTGTCGATAAACAATAAATTCTTGACATTTTTGTATAGAATAATAAAACATAAAATGCAATAATAGGTAATTTGACTTATACTGCGGTGATAAAACTATAATTTCGAAAATATGATAACACCAACAACTTGGTAAATCCATTGATAAAATTAATTCACATTGTTAATATAACCTAATCCATTTTCCTTTCAAGTAAGGAACGGCGGTCGACAAGGCAGAATTTACTGTCTTAAAATATTGAACGATTACTCTTTGGCTATCAAAATTACATATAACTAGGTATAGGTAACTCAATAATATGAATTGTAACGTCTTTTTTATCAATCCTAGGCCACCTAGTCCACCTAATCCATCTCTTTTATCACTAAGTAAGTACTTTTTTAACTTTCATGTTCAGTTATTTACTTCATTACACATACTTATTAACAAAGTAAGCTTATTATTAGTAATTAAACGATTTAGCTGCCATTTACAGATATCAACAGTTCCATAGTTCAAAATCATTACTACTCATTAATTTTCTGCTATTGCAAAATAAAGTCATCATTGACACTTGACAGTAGATATAGAAATCAAATTAAGTCGTGACATAATATCTAATATCAATATTATAGCGGAGAAACAGTATTGTTTGTTTATTTACGTTGTTTACCATTCGAAATTTTAAAAGATTTAAATAATATTTCCACCGTTACAAATACATTTTTTTAGAGAGTAACATTAGTTACACTGTATTCCGATTTTTTTACAATATCGAAAGACGTACTTAACAGTATGTCCCGTAAAAAGGCGTGAATAGAAATCGAGAGGTGAATAGGTACAGGTAAATAGATGTTAGGACATTTTCCCAACATTTATTCACCTCGTTTCTGTATTGATTTCTATTGACTCCAATTTGCCCTGATCTTCATAATAATAAATATTTAAAGAGAGAGGCTTTTATTCAGAAGTGAAATCAAATCGGATAAAAATGGAACTGTACAATGCACACCCACTTTTCACCATTTGTGCTATAAGTCCCATGAAATAGGAAGTGAGCCTACTGCCGTATACTGGGCACACATGTAGATAATAATCCTTTGTTAATATAAAACTTTACTTGTTATTTATAAATAGGTACGAAACCAAAGTCAGCATTCTAAGAACAGAACTTCCTATACAAATAAGTAGATTAGATTTGTTCGTTGTTTCATATCCGCGGTAATATCAAATACTATATGAAGTAATTTGTCAAAATCCAAGTAATTAATACATTATCTTATTTATATAATTTCTGAGGATTACGGACATAGGTAGGCAAGTGGTAAGATAATAAATGATTGCATTTGTTACTGTTACAAATAAATGTTCGATTACTCATTGATTTTAAGGCGTATTTGTGATAGGATAGCGTAGACATTTTCTTTTTTATAATCAAGTAAACTATGTAGATATGGCATTACGTAGATTTATTGTTAGACAAATTTGTTATTGTACCATGTACCTACTCTATTTACATTTTAAAGATAATCTTTATAAGTATATTTTATGACTATTTTCAACGTTATCTCATCTCATTTAAACATTAAATGAAATAATAGAATCTTATTTCGTAAGTCTGCGGTATCAGATGATAGTTTACCTCCGAAAACTAAACTTAAATTATGAATGATTTATTTTACCCATTGAATTTGTATTCTCAAACCAAAAACCTTAAGACTTTGCTCGGCAAACGAAGCAAAAAAGTTCGATTCGTATTGTTTCAATTATAGTATACAGATCAAATTGTAACGTTGATAGTTAAATGATAGCCTATCTACCATACTCAGAGTCATTTATAACTATTCCTTAGTAACGATTTTGTATGGAAAACAACTGCTAAGGACTGGGTTAAGTAACCATTAAATGACCCTGAGTGCGCGAGTTAGTCTCCCAAATCTCAGAAACTGAATCTCTGAATGACGAACAAATGTGAACAACATGGTCACTAAACATTGAGTAATTAGCAAAGATTGAAGGTATTAACTTCAAATTGATAAAATAAGAATGATTATGATAACAAATAGGTCAAGTACATTCTAAATTGTGTTTATAGCCTCACCTTTACTAATAGTGTACCAATAACGAAACTATTTTATTTTGTCAAGAAATTCATTAAAATTGAACAAAGACAACTAAATTCTAATTAAACTTCTAAATCAAATAATTCAATATTAGTTACATTATATTTTATTTCAAGTCCTAATGCAACAGTACTTTAGACTAAAGATCAAGAAAACTCATTGAGTTCAGACAAAGGGGTGCCTCAATTGTTACCGGATTCTTGACTGATAAGCTTAAACAATCTACAACATTCCGTACTTAGATCTATCGTAACATACCTCAGAGATTGTTATTTCAAACGAAAATTTCAACACTTTTCAACACTAAACGTCTAACGCTGTTTGCGTCGCCGTCGCATTTTCCACTTAAATTTCTATAAACGCACTGACACCATAATTTAACACCAGAATTTAATTTTAAAACGTTTAACAGACGACACAAAGGCGTCGCAAATACACACGCGAATAACTTATTCCAGAAAACTATATTGATAAGTCAGCATATTATCTTTACGATTAGATATCAGAGACTCAAGGATTGATTCACGCCGTACAATTTGTTCTACAAACAGCTGTAATGGTGGGCTTGATAATTATTGCAATTAATGACAGTGTATAGTGATTTATGACTATACAGACTCATTTGACCTAAAGAACTTAGCGTGTAAGGCTGAATTGGTGTTTATCTTTTCATACTTATTAGATTGATAGCTTTTACCCTCCAATACTTGACGTAGAAGTATCTAAAGATATGTGCATTTTACTCTATCCAAAATTTTGACTGTATCGCTATCTAAGCTACTAGTAGTGATACACCATGAATCATCATTTTGAAAGATAAAAAGATGATCAATTTACATTAGACTTCAACAGGTGGTTCGAATAATTGATAAAATCAGTAGACTAACTAGGTTATAACTAGAGGTACATAGACCAGCTTAATGCAGTAAGTAAGACCCTTATGACTGTGTTGTTCGTAAAGAAACAGAAAGTCACAAGATGAGAGGAATGCATTACCCTAAGTGCTCCAATAACATAAATTGGCATCATTTACTTACAATGATGACGAGGCAAGTGACATGGTAGGAAAACTTCATAAATATGCAAAACATATGGACGATCATACCAGCTATGTAGTTGATGTAAATATAATAATTACAAATTATGCTGTCAACGACTATCCGCACGTAATTATCGATAAACAATACTTTATCAGGGCAACTGCATGTAAGTGAAAGTTATCTGTTTCTTGGTGATCATAATAATTGTGTCAAACTTGTAATCCCTTTTGAAAATGATAACTTTCTGGAATTACCCATCTTTTATTGCTACCGATAAGTAAGGATGTGAGAAGCAAACACAAACTGAGAGACTTCAAGTGTCAGGATAATTAGGAGATACTAAGAAAAAAACACTTCAGGTCTAGTAGATCAATTCCAGAGGACCTAGTACCGAGTACTCTTTTTCGTTTTCTTATCCTATTAATAAAGCCCATTAGGCTAGGGCCGGTTAGACTGGAGCTCGATCGGGCAAACGAAACCCTGACTACATTCTTCGACACTAAAGAGACGCCTGGGTAAACAATGAACAGACACCAACAGGCCAACTCTTACAAATCGTTATATGCTTTTAAGTTTAGAATCTATTGAAAATTCTGGAATTTGAACTAACTAATACTATATTAGAAGTACGTGTAATAAACAGTTTACCTGCAAGTATCCTGTCTGTATATAGTGCTCTGTCCGATAGAGCTGCTGTACGTGGGTATCCTGTGCAGACTGCTCGATGGATATATTTGGGGTGGCCTCAAAAACCCGCTACCACTCAATGCCACGCCGAGCATAGGGGTGTCAACCACCGAGCTCTCGAAAGCACTCGTTTCATCCGTCTCCTCCTCAATAACTCCTGGTTTGTAGAATATTTTACCGGCTGACAGCCCTGGTTTTGGCTTCCCATCTTTTTGTTCTTCATTCCGAGATTGCATTTCATAAGACGAAGCCGCTTCCGTCATTGTTCTAAGGTTAACGATTACTGTCACAATACTGTCCTCACATATTTTCTAATGGCAGCCATTTTGTTTAATGCGTGCTCCAACTCCTTTATCTGTCTCATTTTAATGTTTTGGTGTTTCGTCTGCATTTGTTGTGGTACCTGGAAATAAATGTATTTGCAATAAATATCGTCATTAAGTGGTAGAAGTGTAATTAAAATTAATTGTGTGTTTTGTTATTGAAAACTGCGCATTTCATTATTGATTACTTTCTTCAATCGTATTTTTTAACGTTCTGTTTATTTGCTCAATTATGTACGTAAGTTATCTTGTTAGGTTTAAAAATAATGCTTTACTAGCTATGCGTTAAAACCAGCTAAACTTGAAATATAGTTCTCATAGATCAATGTCTAAAACCCAAGAGTTCATAAGTGTCATGTCAAATTCAATTAGCTGCATCTGCGTTCTTAATTACTCATGTAACTGTGATGTAACAGATGCGGCCTAGTGTAATACTATGACTAATTGAATAATACACAATGACATCCGTAAAAAAGTTGTAAGGTCATTATGTGCAAAAATATCAGAAACCGATTGATCGATTTGTAACGCCATCTGTTATCGAATAGCGGAACTAGTAAAGTAATACATGATTATATGTTGCTATGGTTTTAACTATTTTATGTACAAACAAAATTAGAAAAAATATATGATTGATTTTAGCAAAGTATTAACTGTAAATTATGTAAGTTATAATGTATTATTATTCCTTGTACATGCTCGATAGCGACATCTATTGAAAAAACACAATGTTACTAAAATAAAAACGGCTTAAAAGACCACTTGAAAACAAAGCACTATCTTCAACCTAATGGCTAAGTATTAAGATTCCTTTTTCTAGATAACTGTAATACCTAGCAGGAATAATCCCGTTTAACACATTCCGTCCTTGTTCCCATTAGGAAGTGGTCGATCTCCAAACTCTTTAGTTCACACCGTAAGTGCCGATAATGAGTCGGATGTGTTCATAACTCCCACAGGAATCGCACGTTATTGCGGAAAACCTCGTATAATAAAATTCCGCGTTTATACCGTTCCTTGTAAGGAGGAAGGCGATGAATTGATAATGATGATTCTTTTATTAGTTCACGCGAACATCTCACATGTTGGGGCTATTTATGTGACTTTGGAATCATTATTTTTACTCTTATCTTTGTAGCATTTTATCTTCTAGAAGAAGCACTATAAAATATGTTACATTTAACACTTTTTTAATGTTCAAAGCAATATTATGATATTTTTATACTGCTATCAAACTTGTCTTGCATCAACACTTTTTTATGGAATAGGGGGCAAACGAGCAGACGGGTCACCTGAAGGTAAGCGTTCAGCGCCGCCCATGGACAACACCAGAGGAGTCGCAGATGCGTTGCCGGCCTTTTAAAAAGGAGTACGCTCTTTTCTTGAAGGTCTGAAGGTCATATCGGTTCGGAAATATCAACGACGACAGCTGAATTTTTACTTTTATATTCCTATTTTTACATAACATCAGGCCACATACTTGAATAAATAAACGTCTATTAAAAAGACATCGATGCTAGTGCTCAGCTTTCTCGCTTAAGGCCTAACAAATTCTATAAAGATCCTGCAAACCTTTTGCATTATCTAACGAAGATGAATAGAATCCCTGCGTCACATTTTCGTCATAATCTTGTATCGCCTAAGTAAAAGGTCATACGTCAAGGATATTTTGCACTATAATTCACGCATCTGTGTATCTTAATGCCATACGATTACTAAGCATAAATCCAAAAGACTATTTGTAAATTTCCTGGTTCAAATTATTGATAAAAAAAACAAATACAATAATGAAGTCTTGCACTCATAACCATATATAAGATGTTCTAAAAGTATCTGCCACGGCTTTAATGGGAGGTAGTGTTATGTTTGAAGATTTCAATAGTAAATATAAATTATTGACGATAGGTTTTTTTTCATATAAAAAAAAACTACGTGTTATAGTTAACTCTTCAACTGTCTCTGTCGCATCGTGCGTGTTTGTGAACCACTTTATGCAGAGTAGAGTCAATATTTATTTAACTTCTTTATGTTCTCAAATTAAATTAACTGGTCCAGAGTCCGAAATTTCTTCAGATTTGTAATCTTCAAACACAACTCTACCTCCCATTACAGCCATGGCAGATAATTTTAGAACACCTTATATGTATATACGATTGTGGTGTTGCCCTTTAATCAAAGTGTTGACTCATAGTGACCAAGATATTGTCTGCATAAAGTTAATGTTATATGTTAAGACATTTAAAGTAGTTAATGAGAATGACATACAAATTAAAAGTTTAAAATTAATTATTTCGTAAACAAAATATTTGTAGTTACGTAAGAAATTACCTTGTATGAGGTAACATTGCTACTTATTTATTGTATAGGTAGTGCAGACGCAGAAACACTAAACTTTATTAAAAAAATATATAACTCAAAGGTAACTGACTGATTGGCAAAGTGATCTATCAACGCACAGCCCAATCCACTGGACGGTTCAGGCTGAAATTTGGCATGCAGGTAGATGTTGATGTTGATGACGTAGGCATTTGCAGAAAGGATTTTGATCAATTTACCCCAAGGGCATATAAGTACCTAATAGGGGATGAAAGTTTGGTAATTTTAAACCGATCGGGCTGAGACTCTGCATGCATAAAACTACTCTGACGAAGGCATCCCCTAAGAAAGGATTTTGATAAATTCCATAAATAATAATCCTTAACGCCAGCGAAGCTGCAGGCAAAAGCTAGTTAAAAATAGAGACAAACAATAATGACTTGGATAATGATACTAATAGATAATTAAATTATCATAAAAGCCCTTATAATAACCATCTCAACAAAAAACAGCCAATATCCACAACAGTTTTACGCCAATCGGCAGCGCAAACGCACCGCTTACACGCATTCTACGAATCGTATACCTGTCCCGTGTCCACTGTCCATGGATGAAGGTCGCTCTCAATTGCCGGTGTGTGTTCGGTAATTAATAAAGTACCCTGTGCTCGTGTGTCTGTCGTATGTGTACCTACTGAGCCCTTATGTCTACTACATTGTAGTTCCAACTAGTTCTTGTGAGTTTAGATGCACCTAGAGTTGTTAGTAATGGTAGCAACACTAGATATGTATCAGATAATTACATGCATATTTTATTATAGTGTTATATTTATATAAATAGAGACAATAGAATGAGTAAATAATACGATTCTGATTTACGTCTTCACCTACGGTCATCGAATTTTTTTTGTTAATATTCGTTAGTTGAAGATGAGATTGCTCCTGATTAGGCTGCGTAACACGCACTAATGTATTAAGTCCTGTCAGTCAAAATTCAATTCGACGAACAAAACTTTCCAATGTGGAGGTTTTCATAAGGTAAGAATTCACATTCCCTAGTATTTTTCCCCAAAAGGCTAGGTGAAATGTCAAGGTTTTCCCTGTTACCAAAAAAAGGTAATTCCACGAATTGCATTATTAACACCTTTATTTAGATATCCATACTAAGTCTAGATAGGTACCGACGTCCTTTAAAATAACTGCCTACGCTAGGTCTAGGCAAATATAAAATTATGGCTGCATTATCTATCTGAAAATATAATGTTAAGGTTAATCACGTCGTAAAATTACTAGGCTCCCTTTAGTAACGATAGCAACCGACAGCTTCAAGAAATACACACTCAGTAACTAATAAATAAGAATATAATGCCGTCTAGGATTATAGGATATGAACAACATCAACAGCTCGTTACGGTTTGCTGGACCATGTACGACTCTACAGAAGAAGCTAACTATTATTTTTGAGTCTGGATACTTGTTCACTGACTTTTCCCGTCTTGGGCGAGATGATAAGGAGTGTCAAACTCTTACTGGCTAAAAACCACCCTGTTCCTATTCCCGGTTTTCAAGCCGGAGCCCCGGTAAAGCCGCTAGATAGTCCGCAACTCCGGTTCAGGCATCAGCCCTATAAGGTTAAGATAAGGTAAGGCTACATTCGGTTTCTTCCATTTAAAGTTCAGATTTATCAGTGAGCTGTGATCTCTTCTTGTTAGGTATGGAAATTATATCAAACACTCTTACGTAGCTTAAACCTATATACTCCAATAATAAACTGTAACTAACTGTCAATGTTTCATGGGCGTCGGACCAATTTCCCTACAAAATTAGCCACGAGTACAAATATCACTTAGGATAATAGTTGGTAATAGCAAAATGGGTCTAACTAAATCCTTCACACGCCATGGACGATAAATGGTGGGATTGCATTTCATTGTGCTCTAATAATGATCATTATCTACGTGCTACATGCCGTCATAATGCTCGCTCTTATGATCTTTTATTTAATAACAGGAAATTATGACAGCTATGACGGGGGAAAGCCTTTTTGTTATGATTTGTAGCATTGGCATGTAGATAGATAGTAATTGTTCAACTTGTTGTAGTAAATAAAAATTATTTTGATTGGTTTCCTTGTTTTTATTGCACTTATTAGTATTATTACCTTTCTTTATAACGGGGTTACGGGGGAAATCTTCAAAAGGTGTCTAGCTTTTCGGGGAGAAAGACGCGTGTGAGTGTGGGATTCTTACCTCACTAAAACCGATGGCCACTTTACCACTAAAACCACTTTCTAGACATACTTCGAAACTCCTACGAGCACATAAGTCGCCTAAATTTAAACTTACTATTTGGTAGATTCATCAAGTTTATTACTTTAGATACTCGACAGCTACAAGCAGTAAATATATGTATCTAAACCATAAATATGTCAGTACGAATCATTAATCTTACATTGATTACACTTCAATCTTACTTCAACGTCAGCTGTTTAAATCTTGCAGTAGAGGATTAACCTTAAAACTGCAATTACTTAGTGGCTATTCACAAGCGCAGTGCGGACACAGGTGCATGTCCTCTCACTGAATCTATTATCTTGAAAATGCTATAGAAATTCGAGGTTGTGTCGTAATTTAATAAACTGTCGGGTATAAATAACTCTGTATTCTCATAACTATTTATTTATAGTTTCTTATTAGTTGGCTAGCTTATTTTATTGTCTTATTTTTAGTGTTTTTTATTCGTCATTGATATTTTGGTGTGTTTTTCCTTTAAATTAAGTAACATAGTATTTGCCTTATTCTATTTTAGCTTTTAAAATTATTATATGCCATTTTACTACATGAGGACGTGTTAGATACCATGTCTGAGATTCAGAAACGGATTTATTAGAATCGCACGACATAACAAAAGAAACTTAATTAAATATTAATGAGGAGGAATTCTCACGACATTTCCTGACAGACCGTACAAGACGTTTCAGCACATTTTTGCCGAAAAAAATATTATTGTCGTTCGTTAGCTACATAGCGGAAACTTAAAACCTACCTATGTTATTGTTGTGTACCATAGACTTGTTAGGCAGGATATTTACATAGCTAACGCTCTAAGTTTTTCCTTATTTAACGTATGTAGAGTCCTATTAGTAAAGAATGTGACTATAAACTATGAATTATCAATTTAGTTAAATACTAGCTTTTGCCCGCGACTTCGTTCGCGTGGAATAGTGACTTCCGGCAAATTTTTGGTTTTAACCACATAGTTCCCAATCTCGCGGAATCTCTTCAAAAATGAGACGTAGATGATATTCCAGGGAACTCTTCAAAAATCAACATAATGAGCTCTGCGTTTGAATTTAATAGATGTATACTCACTTAGGGCATTGAAAAAATTGTTTAAAAACGGACTTAAACTAAAGAAATATTATAATCTTTCCGAACTTAAGATGAAAACTAACTTAAAACTAAAGAAAGCTACGAATTACGAATTTATAACATTTAAAAAAGAAATTATATTACAACCTATCCTCTATGCTATAATAACCAAGCTTAAACTAAATAATTTAAAAGAAACGACTTAAATCTAATCTGTCTAATTAATTAATAAATTAGACTTACAATTTTATTAAAAAACTAACTACAGTAACTACTAATAATCGATATCAAACTAAACCTACGTTAAATAATTTAACCAGAAAACCAGAAAAACCCAACAAATAAACTTATTAATTGACAAATACAACGAAACCAATTTATTTAGAATATACGAAACAGCAGGACCACTACAGACAAATAATCATACGACTGATAATACACTTTTTCTACGATAGTACCGAAGCGCTCGGCCGATACCCAACCAAATGAATGTAACGAAACCATAGCGCGATCTATTTCTATTTTTATTTTTTGAAATAAAACTATCCTATGTCCTTTCTAAGGTTCTAAACTATATCTGTACCAAATTTCAACCAAATCCGTCAAATAGTGGCGGAGATTAATGGTATAAGCATAGAATAGTGTTCGACGTGATTCTTTAATTTGACATAACTTTTTTATTTATGAACCGATTGACATGAAACAAACACTAAATGTAAATTGAAGCATACCACAATATATTCGTGAAAACCGCATCCAACTCGGATCAGCCGTTTCTGAGATTAGCGCGCATAGACACACAGACAAACAGACAAACAGACAAACAGATAAACAGATAAACAGACAAACAGACAAACAGACAAACAGACAAAAAAAAAGTTAATTACATTTTTGGGTTCGACATCGACATAACAATAACCCCTGCTATTTTTTTTATTTTTATTTTCAATGTACAGACAGCACTTTTCTACGATTTTATTATATGTATAGATATAGATAAATCTATTGCAATTTTTAATAAGCTTTTGCTAGCGGGTTCGGCCGCTCAATCGGGGTAAAAGTAGTAGCCCATATAAGTACATAATAGACCTATACAAATAGGACACTGATATAAATAAATATTAGATTAAATAGCTTTTACAAATAAAAAGTACTTGACCAACAAAGTGGCCAATTTGCAGGCAGGATGTCTATATTGGGACAGCAGGAGTCTATTAAAGTAATTGTCATACAGATAGCAACAGTTAGCCGAACTCTGATTTGATAAGGCCCTTCTCCATATAGTATTGGAGCTATTTTTATCTTGTACATAGGTACGGTCCTATACCAAAGGACATTTTGTAATGAGAGAGCTACTCCTGTAGGGTTGTAGATCACAATTAGCAAACTCGAACGATCGAATGAGCTTCAGAGTAAACTCATAAGGACATAGGTAAGTACTTCCCAAAGGAAGGAACTGGCATTACATTAAAAAAAGGATGGCAACGCACTTCTAACTCTTCTAGTGTCCAGAGCGGAGCTGATCGGTTACCATCAGATGATCTGTCTGCTCGTATGTGCTATTCCAAAAAAGAAAGCATGAAGATAGTGTAAGACCAAAAGGAAGCTATTACCGAAACAACAAGGAGTAATACAACATTAAGAACCCAACCAATAATGAGGCGACCGATTCTTTAATTTATCATGGCGGCTCAACCTACGAATTAATAAAATCCACGTGATTCAACATTGGACGGGCGGCGCGTGCGGCGTGCCTGACATCTCACCTACATGCTCCACTTACTTGTATAATCATACGCCGCGGTAAAGTCACTGCATTATTTACAAGTTTATATATTATTTGCTGTGGGAGTTTGGTTTAGTTTAGTTTAAATGCAACTAGTTTTATCTGTCATGGTTAATGGAGATATATTTCAACGTCTACTACAGATTCATATTCATATGATTTTTTTTAAATTAATTTATGCAGAAAATCTTCTTTAATTGACACTGGCTGCTTTAATATGGCACAAAAGTAAATCCTCCAGTTAAAAAAATCATATAAACCAGTATATCTTCATTATGTAATTAATTTTTAAATACCTAAGTAATCAAGTCATCGATAAGGAGTTTTAAAACGCAATGCAACATAATTTTGTAACGAATTGAGCTTGTGCTAGACCTTTGCAAAAGAGGACTACATATGTAATTTGAATAATAGGCAAATACCATAGCAAGACAATTACCATAGCATAGTAGGTGCAACTGAGGTTGCGTACAAATGACTGCATTTGTTCCAAATCTCATTACAAAAATGAATCGCTAGAATTTGCTATCGACTTTCTTTTTAGTGTCTCTATTCTATTTACGTGATCAGAATTAATAAATAAGTGATAAAAGAAAGAAAATTTCCATCGTCTACTATAAAAAAATCTTAGCTTATTTTCTTTGTCGTGAGCCTGAAGACTTTTTCATAGCCAATTTTCAAATTATGAAAGTTGCAGTGTTAGGTTGCTAATATTTTTTTAAAACAGTTAATCATTAATGTTATTTAGAGAAAGATACAAAGTGTATGGCACTAGGCTCCCACCTATTATTAGAAATATGATAAATGGACAAAAATAAATTTGAGATGATGAGATCTACAAAACTGTTGAAAAGTGGGTGTTACATTTTTACATGTGCACTTCTACCTACCTCTGCCTACCCCTTTTGTGAATCAAACACGATGTTTTATTAAATGTAGACGATAATATGAATCACCGTTTAGCCCAGACAAGAGTCAGACGTAGTAGGTTGATGTCTATATTTATATTTATGTAGCTGTATTACTTGTGCTTTCTAGGGTCAGTCATTGTTCATCCTAGATTAGTTACTGTTAAGAAAAATATAATGCAAACTTAACTGTGCATTAAATCACTATAAAGATAATACATACCTTTTTTTTTTTTGTTTTTTGAGGGGGAAAATCATCCAATGACTTCTCCCGCCTTGGGTGAGGCGGGAGGGAGTGTCAGACTCTTACTGACTAAAAACCACCCCGTTCCTTCTCCTGCTTTGAGCCGGAGCCCCGGTAACCTTTTATGTTGTCCGCAGCTCCGGAGGATAAAACATACCTAAAGGTGAATTTTCCAAAAGCTCTACCAACGCCCAGTTCATACTTTTAGTACCTTTTTTTTAACGTTGATAAGTCAGCGTTTGACCACCAACCTAATAATGCGTAACTACTTAGTAGGTACCTACCTAAAGAAAATTTCAGAATAAATACTAGGTACAAAACAAACGAATCATTCAATAATGCACTCAATCATAATAAAAACAAAATACAAATTTAGCTAAACCTATTTTTTTTGCCTGCTAGCGCTTTAACAGACAAACACTAAACCAGAGGTCCCTGCTCGCACCGAAGGTTGATTGTTATCTAAATATTTTATTTGTAACGTGTCATTTATAAAACACGGTCAAATCGCAAGTTCCGTTTGTTCATACATGTCAATACGAAGTTTACCCAAAACCTCGACTTAACTAAACAAACTTATTATTACGTCATAAAGTTTAGACAATAATAAACCATGTTGCTTCTTCTTTAAACAGCTTGTTGTTATTTTAATATATAGGTTTTGTTTAATACAATGAGTTATGGGGTACATCTAAATTCTAGCCCAAATCAGGCTCTATAAATTTTTAAACTGACATGGTCACTAGTAATATCATTAGAACTTAAAACGGGATATTTTAAATTCACAAAAACTAATAAACATGGTAAATATTCCGTTTTAAGTTCTAATGATATCAAATCAGGCTCCATACTGACGAGAAGTGTTTTCTTAAGAAAATTCCCAACCCAATCTACTATGTAAGTATCATTTTTTTTATTGTTTACCATTTTACTTACTGTTGGAAATGAAGCAGAAAATCCTTAGAACTTAAAATTGCAATATACTTATTTTATGGTATAGTGAGACGGTAATGTGTAAGAAAATTATTTTCTTTTAAGAGAAAGAACTAAACACGAAGATCAGCTGATCAAAACAAAGCAAGAAGACGTGATTGTCGGTCAGACATCAGCTGTTGTCAGATCGCTATAATAATTGTATACTGTTATATTTGAAATTCAAATGAGACGCGCATAGTAATCACGACAAAACCAGATATTCCGTTCCCTATGCTTTTAATAAAAAATATTATACGGAATCCGCCTTGAAATGCGCAACATTTGGTCGAATATTCTTTGTGTACAAATATTGTATGACGTGTGTTCAAAACCAGTTGTTTCGTTGTTCTCTTGTGCCTTTATTTTCTAGCAGTTATTTTATTTTCCTTATCAAAATTAGACAGATTGTGTATAGTTTAGTTGTGGTATACAAACGTACCTAATATTGCAGACAGGACTGACCAATGTCAAGTTAGATCAAATGGAGATAAACGTAATGCGTCGTGTTTATTGAAATCTGCAAAAAGCTTCAAAATAGGAAAGGAAAAAACTTAATTAGACACAAAAGATGATAGCTAGATAGATATTACAGCCAAATAATTTTCTAGAAAATGCTTATAATACTGCAGGCATGACTCCTGATCAGTCAACAAACCAAACAATACCGAACTCACTCCAAAAAAAACTTACCGCAGACATTAGACTCGATCATTTTCAGAGCTTTTCATTACACTTGCAACTTTCACAAATACTATCACATACGCTGGCAACATCGATATTTTCGGGGCGGGGTTACGCTAGGGTTGTCACTGGTGCGGTATGCGTGTGCGCATCGAACGCCGGGAGAGCGTGAACTGGCCTGCTAGCAGCATGTATACCTCGTTGGTACCTATTCCAATTGTGAACCGCGATTATTTAACTGTCCATGCGTTCGGAAACAATTGGCTGTGTTGCTTTTAGACTATGCAGATAAGATTTTGCATGTCCAGTTTTATTTATCTAGCATCCTTTTATGGTATTTGGATGTTGGTCTATGAGTTTCGTTATTTAGTTTAGATAGCGCTGAAGGACATATGGACATAAGGATGATAGGACTTTAAGAGGTATCCGAATAATTAGCTAGTGGCCTTTTTCTTCATAACTGTTGTCACACTGATCTTTATAGAGTCTACTTTAAACAGCTGAGCGGAACAGTGACTTGATTCGATTATAGGGTCTGCAAATCTGTGTAGGTGGTATCCGCATGTTTGACTTACAATAGTTGACGACAAGAATATCATGCCTCACTGTCTCACTACATTTTGTATGGCTACATATTTACATACAACTCATATCTGACTGTTAAAGCAACATTATATGCAAACACGTTTGATATTTTTTAAGCTAAATTAATTATTATGTTTTTCGGCTTACTCACGTAATTATTTTACGAGGAAATCGATTAGTTTCAAGCCATGCTAGAGTTTAATATTCATGAGCAGCATTCCGCGACATGCGAAGAGTTCGGGTTTCTCGTCAAATACCTAATTTCGTAAGTAAGCCGAAAAACATAATAATTAATTTAGTATCTCTCACGAAAGCAACTATAATACAAACATTTTCAAAGCTTATTTGCTATAACACACAAAATGCCACCAACTGGCTACTTTCTTAAGTACCTAATTTCTTTTTTAAAGTACCTACCAGCCAGACAACTTCCATTTGAAGTTTTGTAACGCCCCCAGAAGTGGTGCAAGACGCACCTACTTCCTATTGTATTCGATATTCTTCTCAAAGCCACGTCTCATTTGTCGTCTGTCTATCTGTCAATCATTCAGACAAGAACCAGTGTAAAACAACCTCCCACTTTTCTGCAACTTGTGCAAAAGACAGTACATTTGAGAGGTCAAGGTAAAATGGTTAAGTTTTTTCTGGTACACAAGATGAATGTACTGCAATATGTAAGTAGCCAAAGAATAATGACAATAATTTGTTATCGGATGTCCGTTTTACTTTTAATTACTAAATTCACTTGTTTCTCCGTTGATTAATTGCTGTGCACGGCGGTCGTTTGCTTTGTAGTATACCAGGAGATGCGGAGATATATAGGAGAAAATTGTTTTTTTCGTATCCAATATCTTGACAACTTCTAAGTAGGTACCTATGGATATTCCATACTTTAAAGTAGATTTTCGAGGTTTATGGAAATTTTGATTAACAATTTCTGTCTATCCCATAAATACCTACCTACTTAGTCTACTTTAGGTAAGTAGCCTAAGTAGTTTATATACTTACACTTATCGCCTAATGGGACCCTAGTCCGTGGAAAAAACTCGCATAATCTGAATATTTACCTAAAAGTTAATCATAAAACATATCTTTATAAAGATTAATTAATAATTTCTCACAAGTCACAATAAAAGTAAACGGCAACAGTCAACCAGTCAACATATATTTACATAAATTGTAGTACTTAAACTCAGTACTTGAAAAGCTTCCTTGCTCTTTGTCCGGCCAGTAGTTGAGAGCAAAAATACAGATTGGCGAACAAAGAGATCTGTTATTGGTAGCCAAGGAGACGGAGCGGGCCTTTGTAGGGCCATCATGATGCGCACAATAACTGCAATAGGATAGATATGTACTTAGGTAAATAGGTATTAGGTTTAGTATTTAAGGTTTTAAGGGGGGTAAAATCATACAATGTCTTCTCCTGCCTTGATTGAGGCGAGAGGGAGTGTCAGACTCTTACTGACTAAAAATCACCCCGTTCCTGCTCCTGCTTTTCGAGCTGGAGCCCCGTTAACCTGCTAGGTTGGTCGCAGCTCCTAATAAGACAATTTTTACGAAGTAATTCAATTCAAGTCAACAGTTATCATTACTTAATTAATAAAACCCCTGTATTTGTCCCGTAGAGGTATGCAGTGCCATCTACCCACTTCGACTTATATATGTATAGGTACTTCTTTCGTCTGCCTTGCCTATACTACATATTTTTTATTTTGTGATTCCGGTACATTCACAAATAATTTTTGTTTTTCAGATTTCCAATATACTTATCAAACACACCTTCAAAGACACAAGACGTCCACTGCTGAACATAGGCCTCCCCCAATGACTTTCAGTATTGCTTTATTGAAAAAGTGAAATACGTACTTTAAGGTGTAAATAATTGTTAATCAACATGTTACCAGTCAATAGTATCTACACCTATTGACAGATAAGGGTATCGTCTTTGAACAATTACCGTTTTATATAATCTTATCGATTAGCGTGATTCATATTTTTAATCAATATAATGTCTACTTATGTGTAGTTCACTGCCCGACACGATAGTCCTTCTATTATAAGTATTTGTAAAAGTATGAATGTACTAAAATGTCTACAATGTACACAGTATATTTTTACTTTTCAAATTATTAATAAATCAAATATAAATCAGCTTGCAGAAAAATATATACTAACATTCTGAGTCAATGCGTAGGGTCACTGTTGTACTGTCCTCTGATTTTTTTAGGATGTCCACGGGCGACACTGATGGCTAACCATAAGGGAACCCGTCTACCAGTTTACCACTTACTCGACGAAATACCTATTACCTATTTAATTGTTCTAGGATTTGGAAGTCTATGTAAGTGAATCAGATTTTTAAAACTTACATCCTGATAAACATATGGGTTTATTAGGATGTAAGTCTTAATAAGTTAACATGCATAAGTTTTATCTTATCGTTTAAAATACTACAAGTCACCATTAACTTGTGTTTGTATTCTAAGTAATTATCTAAAAATAATACCAAAAACAAAAATAATAACTTGACTTCCAGCATGGATCTGTCTTCTAAACTCATGAGTACCTATAATTAGGATTCATATTCCTCTTGTATGGTGCATTATCATCAGCATCATAATAAGTAATCATCTATTTTACCAAACAAATAAATACGCAAAACTTTTCGCACATCGACAACCTCAACCTTGTTTCTAGGACGCGAGGTGCGAACGCAACAATCAGCAATAATGGTTGATTACTGCTGGTAATCCAGTAACATCCTCGGCACTTGGCAGTCGGCAGCCGGCAGGTCGGAGCCAGTCAACTTGACGATGACGAATGGCTGACAGCGCGCCCGTTCAAGAGCAGGACGATTATCGAATTACGTTCCCCACGTGTCGCGTTGCTCTTTCATTTGTCATGGCCACTGCTCTTTCCGCCTCCAGGGAGTTGCCAGATCTGGGTTTGACTGTTTTAAATTTAAAGGCCTATGTTTTTAACTAGTGTACATTAAACTCTACTTTATATAGAGGAAACTTAACAGGATCACTTCGATGTTTAGATCTTAAGCTTAGCTGATTTTCTAAAAAAAAAAGAATAACCACTGCAATTTTAAGGGCAGGTGAAAATGAATTATAATGTCATTACCTGAAGGTGTAATTTTGAATGTTTCATTCTAGATCATACATGCAAAACCTGATAACGCTTTATTTCAATGCGTAATACTTAGGTAATCAACATTTAAAGAAATAGGAGTGACATAATGCGCCTGCGACATACACTGACTTACAAGATAACTACGGATATTGCAACAGTATTGTTTTAGATTTTTGCCGGGGCTCCGGCTCGAAAAGCAGGAGCAAGAACGGGGTGGTTTTTAGTCAGTAAGAGTCTGACACTCTCTCTCGCCTCACCTAAGGCGGCAGAAGTTATTGGATGATATTTCCCCTTAAAAAATATATTTTAGAATACTTCTGAGTTCAGTTCACCTCAGCTATCCTCAGTAAATAACAAAATTAAAGCCCTAGGTGTATACTTAACTACTTGCAATAAGCATGTCTATTTTTTACCAGTTTTGTTATTCATTCTCCATGTCCATATAGCCCCAAACTCCGAATTACGACCGTGTCTAATAAATTGTGAAAAACAATGAATAAGTGTCCAATATTTAAATACTACCACTTATGTCAAATACAGGTGTACCTATTTGCGACCACCAACGATGCGGGCCCAGACCCAAACACATCAAGATTCAACCTTATTATATTATCACAAGGCTGTAAATCTATTAATACTTAATTATTATACTTGAATCTAACATAAAAAAGTACAATTACAGAATAGTTTCAGCTGTGTATATGGCAGCACTTTATCCGGACTGAGCATTGCATCCTGCCGACCGTGACAAAACGACCGGGATGCTATGCCATACAATTGAGGCTTTTACCTTAATTGAAGTGAACTATTTCCCTTTATTGAGCAAAGTTGGTTTAAATGTTTATGTAAGGCTAAATACATAAAGGTCTAGGATAGGTAGTTAATCTTTTTAATACTACCTTTTAGCTAACAAATTTCTACAAATTTCGTAACAAGCAAATAAGGTTCAAAATGAATTAAAATAACGATAAAAATATCAATGTTTTTTTTATTGTTAAATGGGCCGACGTTTGGCCGCTATCTCGCCTGATGGTAAGTGATGATGCGGCCTACGGTGGAGATAATTATAATTTTGCTACAACAAGACATCTATTTAGAACTAACATGCATCAATAGTATCTTATAACGTTAACTACACACGTATTTACATTTTAATCATAATTATCTCTCATTTAACAGACTGTAAACTTGTAAAGTTTCACATGGCATCAAGAGAAAATCTCATGTTTTATCTTTTTATACAAATATACGCAAAGATATTCATGCGGAAGAATAGCTATATCAGTTACTGTTCAACCAGAGAGTTATCACATCATAATAATGATATAATTTCCCAGTTGTTATTGAAAAATAAAAATACGTATCTAGGAAAATGGAATTATCTGAAAAGGAACAACTGTGCAAACTAGACGAAGTAGAAAAGGGGTCATTGAACTACAGCCACAAACATCGACTGTGCAGGTCAGTGAAACAATAAAAATATTTTAGATGAGTAGGTACATAGCTACAATTGTACAGTTATTTACATATACAAAACTATCGTGGTTTTTATTACAGGACTAGTCAAAGAAGAAAATCAGGAAAGAGAAAAAATGAACGCGTCGTCTTCAAAACAGGACAATTCAACTTGGAGAAATGGAAGAACTCAAAATATCGGGTGTTTCCAGACATCGTGCAAGCTCTCATCGATGCTCAGTGGCGATGGACGATTGTGTACAGCATCCTCACGTACATCATCATTTGGCTGGCCTTCACGGGCATTTGGTGGATTATCTTAGAGATACATGGTGACTTCGAACCGGACCACTTGCCACATGCTGCCAATTCCACCTGGGAGCCTTGCGTTAGAGAAATCTACAGCTTCACATCCCTCTTCCTCTTCAGTATTGAAATCCACACGACAATCGGTTATGGTGGCAGATCCATCACATTGGAATGTCCTTCCGCCATGTTTACAATGTGCATCGAGAGCATACTCGGTACTATCACTCAATCTTTCATCGTTGGCATAGTCTTCGCCAAATTGACAAGGCCGAAGAATCGAGCACAGACGCTGTTATTCTCGAAAAACGCCATCATCAACCAAAGGGATCGCAATCTACGTTTGATATTCAGGGTCGGGAACACCAGAAAGTCAAGGATCATAGCTGGCAACGTTCAAGCTTATTTAATCAGGCATACTCCTATAGATGTGTTGGAGAACCAAATAAAATTGGGTCTGTCCATGGATTCCAGTGAGAATTTCTCATTCATGTTTCCTGTCTGTGCTGTGCACACGATAGATGAGGACAGCCCGTTTTATTCAATGGCAGCTTCGGACATAATAAAAGCAGATATGGAAATCCTCGTAGTGTTTGAAGGCACTATAGAATCAACTGGCCAGCCTGTCCAAGCGAAGTCGAGCTACACCACCCAAGAAATCCTGTGGGGTCATCGCTTTATTGAAATGGTCGAGTACAAAAAAGAAAAGCACGGTTTTCTGATCGATTATGCAAAGTTTAATGAAACCTATCCTGTCAGTACACCACTGTGTTCAGCTAAACAACTTAATCATTTTTATGAACATAATTTAAGGAAATTAAAAGATAGTATTCGTTAACCTTACTGTATTGTATTATTATCTCGGTTTCTTCAAGTGTGGGTTTAAAAGAACGATTATTTCTCTGAGTTCCATTAGATCTTGATACATTGTCTTCATCGAAGTCATTTTCAACTCGAGGGCAGTCACCATTAACTTCACTGCTACTAAGTGTGCTCCGCAGGTTCGCAGATCCGCGTCAATTTTCGAAAGCATTTTTTCATTTATTTCATATTGTTCCTTGAAATATTGTTTTATAAAGTCAGTCATTGCTCAATAATTTGTGTTCACTTATCACAAGCACCGTTTTTAAGTCGGAATTAATGCATTTAACTCTAGAACAAATTAATGTAGTGTTAAAATCTGTTTACAAACAACAGAACTGACGTAAAGGTGGAAACTAAGTAGGTAAATGCTTTATCTTTTCCTTTCTTAGTAGTCGGTTGGTACCTAAATGTGTCAGCGCTGTGATAAGATTTTAGAATCGCATGACACAAACCTACTTCAAGGTCTTTGCAATAAACAGTGTCAATGATGCTTGTACCTGATTATTTTTAGTTACATGTAAAAAATTAAGATTGGTGTAGGTATGTACCTATAAGTAAGCATATACTAAGGTAGAGGTGCGAATAATGCCACATCCCTACAATATTTTTTTCTTTTTTTATGCAAACGAGTACACGCGTCACCTGTACCCTTAGTACGAGTTTACTTTACGTTGAACGAAATCGAAACGAGATCGCGTTCAGCGCTCTGATTGATCAGCTCAAATGTACCAACCAATAAGAGAGTCGTTCGACGTAAGGCAAAACTAGTACTAAGGGTACCGATGGTAAGCGATCATCGCCGCAACACCAGAGGAGTTACGACTATAATGTAATGATAAGATTATGAGTGTCGCTAATGTAATAGGGAGTAGGTACCTATACCGGGCACAATTCCAGGGTCCGTGCTACTATTGAGACGTTTTCGAATAGCGCAATAATCTTTACCTGACCCGGTTATCGAACCCGAGACTCAGCCGTCAACCTTGCAACCACTTGATCAATGGTCAATAAGGCATCATTTGTCTATTTTGTTTTTATTTTTTTCACGGCGGAAAATCTATGTTACATATACCTACATAATTTTTTCCAAGAAAAAAATTTTTGGGCGAGGCGAGAGGGAGTGTCAGACTCTTACTGACTAAAAACCACCCCGTTCCTACTTCTGCTTTCCGAGTCGCAGCCCCGGTAAACCCGCTAGGTAGTCCGCAGCTCCGGATCAAGCATCAGCCTTAATTGGCCCCATCCGTGGTGGTCTAATGGCTCTTTGAGGCGCGCGCGGAATCATTTGTCTATTAAAGATTGTATTACAAAAAATACAACAGATCTACCTTTATAATTTTTTCCAAATGGGTACCTAGCCAGATTTTTACGTCTGCAAGATAAATAATAAATAATGTCCTACGTACAATTTTTACCTTGCGAAGGAATTAAAAAACGTGCTCAAATTTATTTAAATTACGACACTGGCGATGAAGTGATCTTTTATTCACGATGATTTCAAGAGACATCATACACGATGCACCTATAGTAGGTATATAGATATCAATCATCAAAACTAAATAATAGATGAATCTGCTCATAACAATGCATATTATATAACATTCTGCTTGTATGTAGGTATTATAAATTAATAAATTGTTTACGAGAATAGCTTACTAGTCCTTTTTTCAAACACTTTCATGAAATATTTTAAAATTACCGATAAATATCCGGAAAGACATGCAAGCTTCTTACTCTATGATTATAAGATTGCCAACAACAAAAAAATATAAAAACCGTAATATCGGTTTGTCAAAACCACACTAAATTAGTGTTGCCAACCTTTATGTTAGTAATCCGAATTATTTTGAAGTTACAACCCTTTTCTTAATGACGTTCACTCATGCCAACATTCAGAATAAAAAATAAAAAATGACAAAAGTGTGCTGTCATTTTTCTGTCCATCGAATCACTATCAATCACTGTTGATTTTCTAAAACAAAAGTTTATTATTGCGTTTCATACGAAAAGATGTTTCGAGCTAATAATTTTGATAAGTTGCTTGGTGAGTAACTAAAAGTGCAATTTGTTTTGTATTACACCATCGCGTTCTTACGTCTACAACAAAAATTATGTTCGTTGTCACAATTTATTGTAGGCAGTTTTCTCTGATTAGCATTTAGCTTTCTTTATTTTTTCCCAAAAATTGTCTAATCTTAACGGTATAATTTGCGGTTGTGACTCACGAGTTTTCCGAAGCAAACAATGAGCGTCTCATTATCAATACCTAGGATGATTACCAGTTTAAAATGGTGAAATAATTTGTTCTAGATAAAGCTACAAGTAATCTACGCCTAGATCCCGATTGGCCGACTATCCTACAAATATGTGATTTGATTAGACAGAATGATTGTTCGTAAGTACAATAATTATAAGTTCATAAACATTATTTATAAGGTCAAAACATGTAGTACACACAGGTCAAATGACCCCTAAAAGCTCCAGTAGAAAGTTGTTCAACTATGGAATGATTATTCAATTACCAAGTAGAATATAACAAGAAAGTGTTCATAAAAAGTAAAGCAAAATGTTCATAAAAAAATTACATCATCAATCAATATTCAATAACAATCAGTTATTGACACTGTTTTGTACACAACTTTAAGATAATTATGTGTAAACTGTATGAAAATGTATGACTATTGATTGGCCTAATGACTACAAACTACAATATGAGTGATTAATGGATGCATGTTGTTTTTAAATCTATAATTATGATGGTGCTATGTTGACACTATTATCATTGGTAATTATTTAATGAAGCTAAGGATAAGTGACATTATTTTAAGATTACAAGAATAAATACCTATTTAAAATCTTGTACATACCAACTATACTTAATGAAGAATGTCATGGTGACAATGAGAGTAAGAAATAGCTTTTAATCAATTATTTTTTAAGTGCTTAACTATAGCATGTTTACAATATATAGTACAGTTTAATAATTCCTGTCATGTATTCATCAATCGGGTTAATTGATTGATTTCTTACATTACTAGTTAAATTCCACTTTATGTTAAGTGATACCTTGAAAGCCAAAAAGAAGCAAAACTTGAAAACATCTTCAAAGTCTTTGTAACTCCTGAAGCTGTGGACAATGTAACAGGTTACTGGGATTCTGGCTCAAAGCAGGAGAAGGAACAGGGTGACTTCTAAGTGTGTCTTGATATCTTCTGAAACTGTAAATGTTTGTTCCAGACCAAAATATGCAGTGGCAGCAGTCAAAAAGAAACTATACTCCTCAAACCCCCACCAAGCTATGTTTGCACTGCTTGTCCTCGAGAGTATTGTCAAAAATTGTGGTAAGTAAACCCTACTTTGTAAATAAATACGTTGGTGGACAGTAATTATTACAGGCTTCTAGATAGCCTAAATGATAGAACAGTCAATGCCTGTCGACAATCAGTTTTAGTTTCATAAAATCAGTATGCCTCACGACAACTGATTTTCCATACTATTGTAAAGAACGAAATGTTGTACTGTCACCACACGTATAATTACGACTTTGGACTGTCACTATATTATTTTACATTTTTGCATTACGTGAAACTACACCTGTGGGCAATGTAAAAAAAACGTAGTGTCTTAGTAGCTGCAACTTGTGAGATAGTACTGTCCACGAACGTGATAAATATCTTATTAGAATACTGATTGTTTTCTTATTGGAATGCTTATGTTATTTCTCATTATAAATATTTTAATTATTAAGAAAAATACAAAATGTTAGTAATTACCTTGAAATCGCTTTGTCGCTTCCCATCAGGTGAGATAGTGGACAAGCGTGAACCTATAGTTAATATAAAAATAAATAAAAATAAAACTGTATAATAAGGATCCTTTCCACCAAAGATCTGTAGAGCAAACACATCCACAGCAATATAGCATATATATTGCTGTGGATGTGTCACATAGTTTCCTAGTTCATATCCATTGGTACACATAGCACATCTTTGCAGTGGTAGAAACTAACTCAGCAGCTTGTTTTTTTATGATGGAAAGATGTGTGCTATGGATGCATAATTGATAGCTTCCCTATTATCAATACATCACATACTGAGTTGCACATCTTCCTCACACAGCTACTTTGCGCAGCAATCTCAACCTCTCTCAACTAATTATTGTATTTTATTATTAGGCTCTGGAGTCCATGATGAAGTGACATCTAAAGCATTCTGTGAGATGCTCCGTGACCTCGTGAAGACTACACAACACGAAAATCTTCGAAACAAGATCCTTGAATTGATTCAAGCTTGGGCTTTCGCATTCCGTAACTCACCAAAGTACAGATCTGTTCAGGTAAGAATAAAATATATTTTTTTGATACAGGGTTCGAAGGATATAATTATGTATATCATGGTATATTTTGCCCAATCTAAAGAAAATTTCATGTTTTGGATTCATTTGTCTGATTTTATAAATGGATATATACAATATCAAACTTGATATGTATTGTATATTTTCAAACCCTGATTTAATAATAAAGAGGATGTATAATCGAAATTTGAATGGCATTCATAAGTCTATCTAGAGAGATAGCAAGTATAGGCATTTAGATTATGATAATATTATTATAATCTAATGAAAGCATATCTACCTTGATTAACCAGACTGACTTAGGTACCTAACTTAACACAAAATAAGAGCACCTAATGTTTATACAAGCCAAACTGTGTAAAAAAAAAGAAAATAAAGGATTACAAAGTTACATCCTTAGGACGTTTCACTGCTGTAAGCTCTGTTAGCTAGTCTTACACATTTATAAAAAAAGAATAAGTCCCAAATATGTAGCATTAATGAGTAGTTAAGAATTTGACCTTATTAATTATCTCCATATTATTTTATGCTAAATGTACTAAAAATCAGATAAGAAGCGCTTAACAAGTGTAAACTTTTAGAATAGTCACTAAACATAACTGTCACAGTTCACTGAACGTTTTCATGTCTGGTTCCAAGGTTAAACGACACAGTTCTTTGCAATATTGATCTGACCACACCTAGTTATAATTCAATTATGTCATGCTTTCATGTAATTACCACACTAGGAGTTTAGAATACCTAGAGTAAAGTGTAAATGTGAA
Source organism: Spodoptera frugiperda (assembly GCF_023101765.2). NCBI lineage: Eukaryota > Metazoa > Arthropoda > Insecta > Lepidoptera > Noctuidae > Spodoptera > Spodoptera frugiperda. The sequence goes on from NC_064237.1 coordinate 5,028,607, forward strand.
CTATATGTTGCTATAAAGTTAGAATATAAGTGTACAGTATACATAAACGGGAGTAACTACCGTCCATGTAAGCACTAATTTAATTAAATCTAATCAGCCATTGTGCACGAGAGTGTATTCAAATAAATTGTTCTGTTTACATTGTTGTGTGGTCATGTCAATGTCCTATGAAGGAGATAGGTGTTTTATCTCTAGTGATATGCCCAGAAATTTTATATGTATCTATCTATACATGGTAATTTTTTATACAAACATTAAATGTGAATGTACTAAAATTAGTACTTCAAATAAGCTATAGGTAATTAAGTATTGATTTACTAATTACTCATTCAAACAGTCCTTAACAATCAGTTTCCATGCGGGCGCACATGCCATCTATCTACGTATATACGAATATATCCGTATATTGTATAGCTACGTATTATAATATGTACCTGTGAGCGCCGCGTCACATGTTATCAGTCAGACGCGGTATGATTCATAATCTCATGAAACAACATAAACAGTTTTAATGTAGTGACTTAGTGACGCTCTTTTGTGCTAAGGTTTCTTTTCGAGTCTACTTAGAAATTGTGTAATTGAAAGTGCGAAATAGAACCATGAAATAAGTTGTAATTTCAGTCAGTTTAGAGCTACAGCCAGTGATATTGTATTGTTAGGTATTGTGATTGCGCTTAGTCATAGTGAAGTTAATGTTGTGGTTTTTATACATAGGACACTGTGAACATTTTGAAGGCTGAGTGTTACAAGTTCCCTCCACTCAAGGAATCTGATGCAATGTTCTCTGCTGACACAGCACCAGAATGGGCAGATGGAGAAGTTTGCCACAGGTATGGTATACTATATTTTCGTACACAGCTATAGAATCCTTTGTAATAGTGTTATAAACAATTGACCTTCTTTAAAGCAACTATTTAAACAAGTAATCTTTCCTTTTTCCCTGTTGTATTTTATATTGATTTTCCTGATTCTACCATTTTTAACAGATACATTTTAAAATCTTTGTTGCTTCAAAGTAACTACACAGTTTTTCTGCTTGTCTATTAGATGTCGTGTGGCATTCTCCTTGATGGTAAGGCGGCATCACTGTCGTGCTTGCGGCCAAGTGTTCTGCCAACAATGCAGTGCCAAGCAATCAACCCTGCCTAAGTATGGAATTGAAAAGGAGGTAAGACATAAAGTACAGGCCCAAGAAATAATAATTATAAAGATACTTTTGTTTTAATTGTAGTACAAGATACAAGCAGTTACATTTTAGGAATGTTTAAGGCTGTCTTTGACGCAGTTCTCCTTATTCTTACCTATAATACAATGAGAATGTTCATTATTTTGTTAGTGTACAATAATAAGTTTGTAATTTTGATATCAAAAAGTCTAGTGTAAATTATTAGGTTTTTAACACCTCAAAGGACAAAAGACATCATAATATAGAAAAAAACTATAAAAACAATGGAAATTCAGTTAAAAGTATAATCTTATAATGTATCTTTCTACTTGAATATTTCTGAACAAAGAATGTTATTGTTAGGTGCGAGTCTGTGATGCTTGCTATGATAAAGTAAGCCGACCACCACAGTCTACAACCAAGCTGGAGATTGTTGACACCTCAAACGACTATGGACCGTCTGTACAAACACAGGTAAGTCACTTTCTACCTTAATTACAAGCAGTCTTAAGGTTTATTTTAGATGTGCAATTAATCAAAGTAACATAGATGTTATGTTATACATAATCTCATCTTAATTTGATATTGACTGATTTTAAACAATGAATTGTATGACTTTTCAAAATGGGTTTTTGTTGCATGATAACAAACAATAATGAGGGTAAAACTTTGTCACAAGAACACAGTAAAAAGACACTTGATACACTTATAAATACTTTATTTGATAAACTAAATTGCAATAATCACTATCCGTCGTAAGAATCGCCCGGCATTTCACCACCAGGCACCAGCATTGCTATGTTGTTTCCATTCAGTAAGATCTGGTCTAGTTTGGTTATTTTTCTTCCTTCTGGCGTGGATTCATATTCCGTAACATCGTCCAGTAACATATTCACGAAATCGTCAAACCCTTGTAATGTGCCGACCATTTCTTTATCGTTTTTCATGATGATATGGATCCGGGAACCAATACATTTGTCCACAAGTTCGAGAGGTAACAATGTGTTAGGATTAGGCAGCGATGTTTGCGTCATTTTGAAGATTTAGGTTTCTATCGTGACTATAACTTTTAAATTTGTAATTTGTGTAAGTCTCTTCTCTTACAATAGCGTAAAAGGTAAAAACATGGGCACGCTATCTTTCGCTTTGTAATGACATAAGCAATTTCGTTCAGAAATTCGTTTAGTGTCAACAAGTAAAAGAAACATAACATGGCTTAAATTGTAGGTTAGGTATAGTTTTCTTTAATTTCACATTTATAATGATTTCAATTCATAAATGGAATTAAAAGCAAAATATTCAATTATAAATTAAATATTATAAGATTGAAATATAATAGTGTTTTAACTCTGTGACTTTGTGACATTTCTGAACGATTCGAATTATTGCCACATCAGAAAAAAATATTAAATTGTAGGTAAAATATTTTTGAGCTTTAATAATATAATTAGCAATTTTCTAAAATTATAATTTTAATTTAAAATGACTTTTTATAAATTCACATTTTTAAACGAATATAAATTAAATACAGTATTACCAAAGTAACCAAGAGTAGTAACTGGTCATTACCAGGAATAAGCTTTCGTATTAGGTTTGAGTAACGTTGATTTCATTATAAAAATTAATAATAAAATATTTTGGCGTAAAGTTTAATAATTTTATCAACCCAAATATTTGACTTGAATAACTTTTTCACCTAACTTAGGGGTAAATAAAATTTTGTTATGGCAACATTTGTAACGTCAAGTTTGAGATTTGAGTTTGTTTCTGGTGCATTTGAAAATAACGATTCTGAAACGTACGAAGGAAAATAGTATAATTTGTTTTGTTTTACATGAAGCTTTAGTTTTGTGGATATAATGGCTAAAAATGTGACGAACTTTCGCGGTGAAATCTATTTCACTCCGAATGGGAAATTACATATTAAAGACGAGCCTGAAACTCCTATTGAAGACGACTTTGGCGAACATAATAACCTGGATTACTTTTACGAACATGGATTCGACAACATGAGGAAATCTATGTCTATGAATGACATTGCTGCTCTTCGAGAAGATCTTGTGAAGCTGGAGTTCCACGATAAAGATGATATGTATCATAGACATCGTAAACCTTCAGGTGCACCACAAGAGTTGTCAAGAACTAAGTTTGTATCAATGGCTGAGGCCATTTACCACTATCAGAGAGATACTCCCGGACGTTTTCATTCGAAGCGACCGCAAATATTCCGTTCTCAAAGACCAACTGGACCATCGGGCCTTACTGTACCTCAGTCGCCTATGCTCCGATCAAAAACACGCTCAAGACCTACACACATCATGTCACAGCAAGAAAAAGAAGAAATGGAACTTGAAGAAATCAGAAAACACAAAATAAAAGCAAATCCTATTCCTAAGTCTGTTATAGAAGGAACCAAGAACCTGCCTGAAGTCTCAAAGAAGCCTATTACAGTGCCAGAGCCTTTCAAGTTGACTGAAATTCAAAAGAAGGCTGCTCAATCTACTGATGACATTCCTCAATTCAAGGCTCGGCCAGCTCCTAAACACATATTAGAAAAGCCTCAGGTACCAGTGAAACCTCCAGTACATGTGACCAAGCCTGTAAGTCCCAAATTCCGTTATAAAAGAGCCAACTCTGCTGATCAACTAAGAAATGATAACATGCTCCTAATGAAATCTCAACCAAAATGTGAAGAAAAGCATCATCCTAGAACAGGTCCAGTGAGACCTGAGCCGTTTTCATTTGAAAAAAGGGATGAAGAACTTAGGCGCCGCAGGGAAGAAAGAATCAAGCGTCAAATTGAGGAAGAACGAAAACAAGCTTCTTTATTCAAAGCACAACCAGTCCCTGGAGCTGTCAAGAAGAGAATGCACTGCTCTGCACCCAAGGGTGGCTCATCCACCACTTCTTCAGAAAACAAAGAGAATAATGTTAAGTTTGAGGCTAAGGTACCTGTTGTACTTTACAAGGAACCATTCAAGCCTGTGCTTCAACCAGTGCAACTTAAAAAACCGGCGCCCTTTGAGCTTACTACTGAAAAGCGGGCTGCTGAGAGAGAAAAGTTTGAAAAGCAATTGAAAGAAAAGGAGGAAGAACAGGAAAGAATGAGACAAATGAAGGAAAAGGAACAACAAGAAGCTGAAGAAAGAGCAAGGGCGGAGTTAAGGGCTAAGTTAATTCATCACCCAAAACCTATTCCTAAAACAGGAATCGTACCATTTGTTCCAGAAAAATCTGTTGCTCCACTCACTGTGCCAGAGACGCCCAAGTTTGTGAGGCGCCTCAAACAACACTAATATTGTTATAACCTGATCTGTTCAATTTGAATTAGTTTTACATTTTAATGTTGTTAAGATATTACTTACAACTGAATTATCATGTTTTAGATCTTTATATCATAACTGTACTGACATTGTAGTTTTTATTGACATGATATTTAAGATATTTCTTATTTGCTCTTTAGGACTTAGATTTTATTTAAATTGATGTTTTCCTAGATGATATTTGGTAATAAATGTACGATTTTCTGTATAATAAAGTTATCTTTAATTCTTAATACTGTTTTCTTTGTGTTGGTTCTAACCTCAATTCACTGATTATATGACTCCAAGCAAGATAACGCCAATTGAGTTCAATTAAATACGTCATGTCTACTTGTACATATTTGATGTTTTTTTATCTTGTTCATGTATGTGACTAACAGCTATGATTCAAAATCCGTTTTCTCTATTTGGGTACATGTTAAAAAAAAAATATGCTTGGTACATTTGTTAGAGTATTAAATCATAAGTCACTGTTAAAAAACATTAAAATTGAATAGCTTTGACCTATCTAATTCCCGATGGGAGACATAGTTACATTTGCATATCAAAAATTAAAGGTTTATAAAAGAAAAGAAAGTTTCTGTTACATATGGGAAAACGGGGCTCAATTAGGCTCCTTGCCATACAGCAAAAATTATTAAGATTTTTATTATTTTAGTATGTTTCACGATACCTATAAAAACATTAGGAATAAATAGTAAGTTTCATACTTATTAATCATTTCTAACACAAAATTCTGCTTCACGCTAATCTTTCAAATATTTTTCATACTAAGTTTATAATTGTCTACTAAATAAACTTTGTTCCTATCAGAAACGAACTGGTGGTAAGACAGCGGAGGAGTTGCAAGAAGAAGAAGAGTTGCAGTTGGCGCTTGCTCTCAGCCAGTCAGAGGCTGAACACAAAGAGAAAGAACGCAAGTCACGCTCTCACATCGCTCCGGAGCCGTCTCATCATCCGACGTGTGAGTACTACAACGTAATGATTAATTAACTTGCTATAAAATTAAAGGAAATCTAGTCGATAAGTATTAAGAAGATAGTAAGTACTAGGTTTTGGGTTTGATCAGACACTAGCTGACTTAGGTCGCCTAGAAATGTATATAAACATAGTGCCTTTTATTTCTTGATGGGGTTTACAGACTTGCTCTTATTACATAACAACCACTTTTTGTTAATAACGTTGAAATTCAAATTGTACAGTATCCCCGACTCCATCGTCCGTGAGTGCATCCCCGGAACATAGCACGCAAGCCAACTCCGAGCTGTCGCGGTACTTGGACCGCAACTACTGGGAGCAGCGGATAAACCGCGACAACACCGTGGCGCCCACGGCACCTGCACCAGCCTCACATGCCTCCGATACTACTGAGGTATGATGATATTCTATGATTTATATCACTGAGTCTATCTTTAATTAATTAAATACTTAAGTTATTTGAAAATATTGAAAGTGGGAAGCCTCACATGCCTCCGATACTACTGAGGTAAGATGATATCCTATGATTTATGTCACTGAGTTAATCTTTAGTTAATTAAATACTTTATATGTTATTTGAAAATATTGGGCAGATTCTTTAATAGGATTTCATAGTGTGTGTCTAAGCTTCAAAAGCACCTGCCTATGTTATTATGTCTATGTTAATTAAATTTGTATAATAACCGTTTGTAATAATATTATTTAATTAATGTTTGCAGGAATTCCCAAAACCTTCCACAACAAAGGCTCAAGATGAGGACGCTGAGGACAAAGAAATTGATGAATTTGTAGAGTCACTGAAGTCTCAGGTCGAAATATTTGTTAACAGGATGAAGAGCAACTCGTCACGGTATGATATTTATTTCAATTGATTAATGCTCCTTGAGATCGGGATAATGTTAGTAGGTACATTATATTTGAGTGCAGATAATAAATGACGCCTACTCTTTTTTACAGTGGCCGTTCCATTGCCAATGACACTGCGGTACAAACTTTATTCATGAACATCACCGCCATGCATTCACGCCTGCTACGCTACATTCAGCAGCAGGACGATAAACGTGTCTACTTAGAGAGCTTGCAGGTAATATTTTCACTGGATCTTATTTCAAGTTTATGGTGTATGGTGGTTTTAAGAATTGAATTTAACTTTCTGTTTCTATTTTTTAGGACAAGGTGACTCAGATCCGCGACAGTCGCGCGGCGCTGGACACGCTGCGCGCGGAGCACACGGCGCGCCTGGCCGCCGCCGCCGAGGCCGCCGAGCGACAGAGGCAAATGCAGATGGCCGCTAAACTGCAAGCTATGAGGAAGAAGAAACACGAGTATTTGCAGTATCAGAGGCAACTGGCATTGCAAAGAGTTCAGGTATATATTACTTAATGACTATTTGATTTGCACTATTTGTAAAAATATTTTCTCTTTGACATATTGAAATAAAATTCGTTCTTTAATTTCAGGAACAAGAACGTGAAATGCAGATGAGGCAAGAACAACAGAAACACCAATATTTAATGAATGCTAACAATTTTTATATGCCTGGTGTTTCTATGCCACAACAGTTCCAGGCTGGTTATCCAAACCAGCCAATTTATGGAAACCCACAGTACCTTCCACAAATGATGCCACAAGCAACTACTGATAGTAGTGTTCCAGTGCCTGTGCCAGGACAAACACAAATGTCAACAGCGAATATGCCAATGAGCATGAATCCAATGGCAACTATTCAGTCCATGCCTCAATTGACAAATACTTTTGCGGCTCTTACAACATCCGCTGGTGGTGTTAACCAAAATTCTGTCAGCGCTCAACCGTCCATGAATCAGCCCAACTTAAGACCCAACCTAACTCAACAATTACCACTCCAACAACAAATGATGCTGCAGCAAATGATGCGCATGGGTGCGCCGGGAGGTGTACATCAAATTGTTCCACAGACCCTTGCCAACGGCATGCCTGGACAAAACATTCCCCAACAGAATGGTCAAAGTGCACAGTTACCCAAACAAAACCTGCCTAACCAACCTCAGCAGCAGCCCAACTCCATGGTGCCTCAAATGACCGTCGGCCAACAAAATCTTGGACAGCAAAACTTGAATCAACAATTAATGAACACCAACCCGATGCTTGGACTACAAATGCAGAACATGAGAATGCCTATTATGCAAGGCAACCAACCAAATACTAATCAGCAAGTTCCGGTTTCTGGATATCAGAACATAAATATTCCTAATCAAATTAATCAACAGCCAGGTGCTCAAGCTCCCAATATGCAAGTACAGTCACAAATGCCTGTCCAAGGCCAGGCATTATCCATGCAAGGACAGCAAATGATGCCAGGTCAATCCATGCCTGGGCAGTCTCAGGGCATGCAGATGAATAATAATATGCAAGCAGGCTCAAACATACAACAATCCCAGGGACAACAGGTACCACATACTCAGGGACAGCAGATACCACAGCTACATCAGCAGCAGATGTCACTGAACCAACATATGTCTATGCCTAACCAGCCAATGCAACAACAGCCAGGGCAACAAATGATGATGCCAGGGCAACAAATTCACCATCAAGGTCAAACACAACAAGGCCAACTGCAGCAAGGCCAACTACAGCAAGGGCAATTACAGCAAGGTCAGTTACAACCTGGTCAACAACAAATTAATCAAGGACAGATTCCAACTAGTCTCCAAGGGCAACAAATGCTTCCTGGACAGCTACTGCCTGGAAATCCAGGTCAGATGCAAATGGGTCATCAGATGCAAATGGGGCAAGTACAACAGATGCAACAGGGGCCTGCTATGCAAGGTCAGATCCCTCAGCAAATGGGCATGTCCCAACAAATGTCACAAGTACCACAGGGGCCTCCTATGCAACAGAACATGCAGCAGGGTCCACAGAAAATGCCACAACAAAATATGCCTCAGGGGCAGATGCCGCCTGGAAACAACCAACAAGCCCAGACACCGGGCAAGCAAGAACATAATAACAACACAGGCGAGCTGATCAGTTTCGATTGAAACTAACCAGAAAAACGTTGAGCGATCTCTGCAAATTAATGACTGGGAATATATAACTTGTTCTAATATTACGTAAAAACTTATATTATGCAAATAATATTTATGCACTTAGATATTGTGCTACATTGTCAGTTTTTAAACCAAAATATTGTCTTGTATAGATAAATTTGAGATTTTATAGATTATAAAATTGAATGCCTTTACTTATAAATGTTGTAAATGAGAGATGATTGTAAAGTTTTAGTCCATTACATTATAACATGGGTTGTTACAACGATGTACCCGGTTCTATGCATTTTGAGAATATAAATTGTAGCTGTAACTTTTATAAGTAAAGTGTTTTAAAGCTTTTTAATTAATATTGCAAATAGTTAACATTAATTTATATTACTGTTAAGGTAGTTCCAGATCAAAATTTGGCAGCAAATATGACACATTCATACGAATTAATATATAATCTATCTCATTTGATCATTTGCTGTAGTTGATAGTCCTTTTAGTTAGAAAACCTTGTAATCTATGTAAATGCAAATATGTATAAACTATTCGTCGTTCTTAATTCGTAAACCGTAGTTTATTTAGATATTAATAAAAGGAAATTTCAAATATTTTATGTTTAATATCTTCATTGATGTGGTAAATGTTTTGTTAATATTTTAAGTTATCTATTGTATAATACGACGTACCAATAAAAACAATAAAAAAGTATATATTGTTTAATTTTTACTCTATCCCATTGCAATAACGTAAAATAAACATTATTGGCCTAGTGACTGGGCTGCGGTTGAGTAACGTGTCGGGGTTCGATTCCCACTCGGAACACAAAGAATGGTTCCAAGTCTTGAGAGTAATGTGCATGTGCAATTGCACCTACGACAACATAGTCTGTATACAAAGAATGATGATTGCTTGCCAAAAAAAAGTTCACACTTAGTCATTTTAATAATTTTAAGTATTAGGTATGTAGGTGTAATTTTAATATTCAAAAATTGTCGTAGCTAAATACGTAGCATGAGTATATTATTTCAATCAAATAATATAATTTTATCGATAAATATCTCTACAACACAGTAACAGCACTTGTCTAGTTCTAGTGAGAGCTCCGATATCAACACCGATTAGTCGATTTTATTCTAATTTTTTGGCAAGCAATCTAGTGGATAAAATTAAAGTCCTATACTTAAAATTAATATTTGTATTTAACCCGATTTCCCTAACCAAGTTATCAAATACATCGATAATTCATATCGACTGTTGCACAGCCACATTTGTCAATGTACTTTTAAGATTGTTTACATTATTTCGAATGTTGCGATAGAGAATGTTTCGATGCATGTGTGAAATTGTGTTTGTGATGTTCTAATTGTTTTGTGTGCGTGTCGTAGTGACAGGTAATTGTTTTTTTGTGCGTGCAGATTTCCCCCCGCAAAAAATGACAGACAATTCTGTACTAGAAATAAACGGTATGGCTACTCCCCTCGGTACGAGGCCCGCGTTGCTCTATGAGTGCTGTTAAGCACTGAATGCCAGGTTCGATGTTTGGGTCAAATCAAAATACTGTTCTTCATTTTTGAACGCAGTTTTAGTTTTACTAAAAATGGCGCGAATCATGAATTCGATTGACTTTTAACAGTTGTTGTCAAATAAATGTCAAAAACTATTGCCGGTACAAAAATAAGCCTATTTTTGTAAAATCAACTATTTTAGTTAATTTAATCCGTTTCGTGCATTGTATACAGTTTATTAATAAGGCAATGGATGAGGATAACCAGGATGGACCATTTACGGTGTGGCAAATGTTTAATGCACCCACTATGGTGTTGTTCAACAACTTGGAACATGCAGCTGATGGTTTGGACAGACTGCTAACATCCATACTAAAGTTATCAGGGTAAGGACAGAGATATACTTCTATAATATAACTCGATTATGACCTAAATTTCTTCCTATTATTAATCTAGTCTTTATAGTAAATTATATAATTTTCGTGGTTTGTTTACAGGGACTTCTCTGAAGTATTAGTGCCTAGGGCTGGCTCCGCCAAGTACCCAGACACATATTATCATGCATTCAATACATGGCTTGTTGGCAGACTATTTTACGTGTGGTCTGTGGAGGAGCTAAGCAGGTGAATATATTTTGAAATTTTTATTTAGCAATTTGAATCTAAATGAAGGGAGGTTCTTAATAATATAATACAACTGCTATCTTAGAAACTTTATTACAAAAAATTAAACAATATCATGTTTTTATAACACACAACATAATTCATTCTATCTAAAATAAGTTTAAATCTAATCTACAATTTTTTTTTTCTAGGATACATGAAACAAGCAAAGAAGCTCAATTGAAAATTTTGAACATACTGTGTATGAATGCTGCGTCTTTCTACAATACTTTGCATTTGGAATATGTGTCTGTATTAAGAAAATTAGTTCAGTATTACAAAGATAGTCAAGATAGTCAGTTTAATGCTCTATTGCTTGAAAACTTTCAGTCGGAGCAAATAGAAATACCTAATGTGCAGTTAAACTTGGAACCTATATTTGTAAATGTGAAAGACATACAAACATGCAAGACATTAATAAACTTAACATTGCAATTACTTGCAGAGAGTCTACCAACAAATTCTGTTCACATAAATAAACACAAAATAGAATATTGCAAGTTATTTAATGAAGTCCTGTACATGCTTGATAATTACAGTGTTGACTTAAAGCTACACTCTATAAAGTTTTTCATAAATTTAATAAGCAATTATGAACAAATTGGCATTTACAAGTTTCAGAAATGCTTTCCATTGGTTTATAATGACTTGCTATATTCAATAGAAGCTATGTTGAAGTCATTGAATGTCTACTATGAAAAAGGGGAAATAGATGCAATTTACTTGGATAGTCTTAACAAAACAATGTGTACTTACATGAAAGTCATTAAAAAATCTCCTGATAGAGAGAATAGAGAGATTCTTTCAAATATTTGCACAGTCATATTAAGAACTAAGAATAATAAAATATTTAGTAATGACCTGAAGTTGGAATGTTTATCTATGACCATTCACATTGATATCTCAAAAGATCTGATTGATATATCAAATAAGGATGCAAGCGAAATTGATGTACTGAAAGAGTACTATTGTAGAAACATACTAGTATATATGACTTCTGATATACAAGGAAAAACAAATGAAGATACAAAAGACAGTTGGTGTTACCAGCAAGTATTAAATGTAATTCAATCAATAAAGACTTGTGAAGATAGTAAGATTGATATATTTTTAATAAGTTACCATTTGAAGAGATGTTTGTCTGCATTAGGTATATTGCAACAAGTTGCTTTGACAAAAAAGGAAGATAAGACCAAAGTTATATCAGAAGAAGTGATCTATGTGATTTGGGGATCATTACAGAAGCTTATTGGATTTAATAAAAGCATTATTTTAGGAGATAGTAACTGTACTAGATTGTACATGGACATACTTCTAAGTACCATGGTCCTCTACCATGCACCATCAAGAGAGGATTGTAACAAAATTCTTCAACTGTTGTGTTTGCAAAGTTCTTCGCAGTTCTCTGAACATAATTTTGGGTTCAGTGATACTGTCAAAATAATCATTCTGAAATATTTGTTGATTGTTAGACTTGTTCTGCAAAGCAAGTCTAGTGAAACCTGGAACAGGATAATTTCTAATTTAATTGGTGGTTTCCTGAAAAACAAAACTGTTAATAATTACAAGCAGGTAACTATTGTTTGTTTTAAGTAGTTATGTATGACATGCCTTGTATTGATTTAATTTTATGGTTGATGCTTTTATGTTTTTCTTTTTCAGGTGTTACCATTATGCCCACTTTTAGTGTTGAATAACATATTCTCTTCAAGTAAACTTATAGGAGACTTGTTATTGCCTGCATTTTTGACAAAAGACCAGGAGATTCAGGAAGAAGTTACACAGGTCATATCAGCCATAGCCTGCATGTCATTAGGAACCTATGACATTGTCATTTGTGTACCAAAAAATTGTATTGGACATTCTATATTCACAAACAATATTATAGATATGCTATTAATATGTTCCAAATGCCACCACATAGATAAGAATAGATATTCAGAGGATTCTTTAAATAAAATAAATCAAAATAAAGTTGTGATATATTCTGAAAGTAATGGCTATACTCCAAGTCAACATTCCACTATTATAAGTCTTAAAAGCTTATTCGCGAAGTTCTTGAATTGGAAACAGTATGTAGATGTGGAAAACAGTGGCTACTGGGACCTGTTTGGTAGGCTCTGTCATCACTACTATGTGCTGAACTATGGAGTTCCTACTGATCTGTTAAATGAAAAGAACAGTCATCAAGTATTAAAATGTTTCACACCATTTGTTGAAGATAATTTGGTATGTATACAATGAGATGATTAATACTGCAATAGTTTGTAACACTATTATGTCTGATGGTATGTATTTTTTTAGGTAGAAGAAGACCCCGAATGGAATGCTCACAAGGATAACGCTTACAGTTTATGTGTCAATGTACTAGTAAAGTCAACACGAAACAGTTTGGAAAACAATGATTATGCCCAACAGACCAACACCTTAAATCTCATAAAAGAATTTGGATTGTGTTCAAATGAGAAAGTAGTTTTACCTGTAACAAAGCTTTTCGTTTATTTTATAATGCATCCACAATGTAGTCTTGGACCAAAGGCTGTGGTTAGTTTAAGAGATGTGTGTGAAGTACACGGATACACGCCTAATCAAGTTTACCATCGCTATAAAAAGGATTATTGTAAACTGTTTGTGGAATGTAGCTTGTACAGTGGGAAAGAATTTGCGATTTCACTTCTGAAAGTCGTTAGGGCTTTTGGATTTGTTGGGTACAGAGACTTTATATCCAAAGATGTGCATCACTTTTTGCCCTACTTGATGCCCTACTCTGTGACCATAAAAGAAGTTCCATCCATGATTGAGGAAATTGCTTCCTTAGTCCAATGTTCGGTATCAGACTTCTTGATTGAGAGATTTCCTCATATTTACGTTCACGTGTATTTGAACGAGTCGAAGGAAGTTGAAAAGAAATGTATGGACATTATTGGAAGGCTGACCAAGACGTCGGTACTAAGTTTGATAAAGAGACATTTTAGAGTTATACTAACAGAGTTTCTTCTACAGTATTGTTGTGACTCTGAAAAAGTGTTGAATGCATGTAGATACTTGGCTTGCCACGACCCTGATGTTTCAACACCAACTGGAAGTATGACAATGAGCACTTCGCAAATCGCGGACTTTTTGAACCCGAAGTTTTTGGGTGTTCTAGCTTATTTTGATCATAAACTGGTTAACGCTAAAGTAGCGATATCAGTGAAAAGAAAAGCATTAAAGAGTTTCCCGGATATAATGCAATTGATGGGAGTTAAATACTTAACGCCGTTAAGGTTTAAGGTGCTGGCTACCTTAAGATCTGCTCTGCAATTGGCGAAGGAATTCCCAAAAATATTAGCAGAGGCGTGGAGCGCATTTATACATAACATTGATACGATTTCGTTGGGACCACTTATGTCTAATTTAGCAGTGTCGCTGTTACAACAATTGGAATATGCTCCTCAAGAAATAAACAAAATATTTCACTATCTTGTGTTGAATAATGAGAATTTGCTTAGTTCTCATATATCGGACCTCTTCTTCTTGGAAGATACAAATATATCTGATAGAATAAAGATGGTTATTAAAAGGCATGTTAAGAGAACTCAGCCTGACGGTTTCCTGGACAAGATCAAGTGGTACTTACAACATTTGAACCATGACATACCCAGTATTAAGGCGTATGCGTTTTCCCACCTCGACAAATTATTGAAAAGTAACAGATCTGAGATACATAAAGCTATATTTGGCGGTAAAAACATAGATCCAGTTATAGTCGAGTTGATAGATTCATTGTTGGCGGGTATGTATTGTTATATTTGTATATAGTTTTACAATTTCTTATTAATTTCCCTTAAACTATTTACTATTTTAGAAGTATGTAAACAGTTAGTTAGGTTTAAATTTCAAATCGTTGAGAGTTTTCTTTCACATTGTTTTATTAATAATCTAATTTCAAGAGCCGTGCGTGATGTGCTTAATTCTAAATCATCATCACAGTGCAATAATTTAAGCTACAAATCGCCAATAACATTTCAGGATGCAAAGATCCAGACCCTAAAGTAAGTCTATCAAGCGGTGCCTGCCTCGGTCAGTTGGGAGCCATCGAAGCCGGTCACCTACCGCGTCAGTACGTGCAGCCAGATAGATCCCCCTTCGCATTCTCTATAGGAGACGACTGCTTCGCCGCCACTGCGCTTGTTGAACTGTCACGGGCTTTCCAATATGAAAAGGATACTATGGTATGTATTTTATTGAGGCTAATATTTCAAAGTCGTTAATTAAGAAAACCAATAAACTATTGCATAAATTGCTCTATAATTGGTAATAGACTTTTCTAAATTACGTGGTTTTTTATTGATTTCAGAATATGGATTGTTATGCTCTAACAATACAAGAGATATTGAAAATTTACGACATTTCGCCTACGGGTAGCAAGAAAGATGTGTGGGACAGCTTCCCTGAACATATGCATCAGATAATGCATCCATTACTGAGCTCCAGGTGACTATTTTTATCGATATCTTAGAAGAATAAAGAGTAAGTAATAATGCTTAGGAATAAATCTTCGGCTATCGTGAATATGTATTGAAACATTTAAATAGTCAGTGACTATTACATGCGTTAAAGCACTCATTACAAACGAAAATAATCTATAC
The DNA here is from genome assembly GCF_023101765.2 of Spodoptera frugiperda. NCBI lineage: Eukaryota > Metazoa > Arthropoda > Insecta > Lepidoptera > Noctuidae > Spodoptera > Spodoptera frugiperda. The sequence continues at coordinate 5,043,891 of NC_064237.1, forward strand.
ATATAATAAAATTATAACAATCTATACATATAATAAAATTATAACAACTCCATGTCTGTACATTACAGATATTTAAGAAAAAATAAGATGGGGATCTTTATTCAACCAATAGAAGCGAAAAACATGATTTAAAAAATTTTTGTCTGTCTGTCTGTCTGTCTGTTTGTTGTTCGCTTTTCACGCAAAAACTACTGGACGGATTTTGATGAAACTTTTTTTGTTATATAGCTATTAGTCCTCGCTAACATATAGGCTATCCTTTTTTTGGAAATTCGCCCTTTAAGGGGTAAAAAGGGGAGGAGTAAGTTTGTATGAAACTCCGTCAGTTTTGAAGCTAATTCGATTAAAATTAATATTCGGCTATTTGGTTACAAATTAAGAATGATGCAATGAGGATTTTTGGAAAATATGCCTAATAGGGGCTGAAAAAGGGGGGTAAGTTTCCATGAAACTCCGTTAATTTTGAAGCTAAATAAATAGACACATGAAATAGCTAGCTTTCGTTTTGCTACGTCAGAAAATATGGCGGCGCAGATCTCTTTATTACCATGACTACTAACCCAAAATGGCCTGAAATAGAAAATAACTTGCTGACGGGTCAGGCTTCCTATGACAGACATGACTTAATTTCTAGAGTCTTTCATTTAAAGCAAAAGCGCTTAATTGATCTCCTCACAAAAGAAAAGATATTTGGGTCAGTCCGACTACATGTTTTCGATAGAGTGGCAGAAACGTGGATTGCCTCATTCCCATAATCTTTTGTGGCTAGAGGAAAAGGTCAGGCCAAACGAAATCGATCGTCTTATTAGTGCGGAAATACCTAATCCAGACACAGACCCTATTTTACACAGAATCGTCAAAACGAACATGATACATGGCCCATGTGGCACATTTAACAGCAGTTCACCCTGCATGAAAGAAGGCCGTTGCACAAAGAGGTTTCCAAAAAATTTTGTGATGAAACCGTTACTGGTGAAAACGGATACCCATGGTACCGCCGTCGGAGACCTCAAAATAGTGGTTTTATTGCTGAAATAAATATGCGCGGACAATGTGTCACAGTTGATAATCGGTGGGTAGTGCCATATTCACCAGTACTCTCACGTGCCTTTGAAGCTCACGTAAATGTAGAGTACTGCGCGAGTGTAGAATCAATAAAGTACATATGCAAGTACGTAAACAAAGGAAGTTATCAAGCCACATTTGGATTGCAGAGCAGTGATCGTGATGAAGTGACCAAATATCAATCTGGTCGCTGTCTGATCGGAAGCGGTGTGGAGAATACTTGGATTTTCTATCCACGACGACACCCAACTGTAATGCATTTAGATGTAATCTAGAAAACGGACAGCGATTATATTTCAATCCAGAAAACGTACGGGAACGCTTAGAAAATCCACGCCGTACCACACTCTTAGCATATTTCAGTCTGTGTCAAGAAGACAGTTTTACGAACACTCCTATACAATGAAGTACCGTCGTATTACACGTACAATAAGCAACAAGGAGTATTTAATAGACGCCGACGGGGACAGCCGGTGGAGGGGTTTCCAGGAGTATATCGCGAGCATGCACTAGGACGAGTGTACACGATTCATCCGAGTAATAATGAATGTTATTACTTGCGTCTTTTACTGCACACAGCCCGGGGAGCTACTTCTTACACATATTTAAAAACTGTTAATGGTGTTGAGCATTCCACCTTTCACGAAGCTTGCAGCGCATTGCGTCTGCTAGATGACGATCGAAATTGGGACGACACTTAGGCCGTAGTCAGCGACACTAATCCGATTGCGACATTTGTTTGCAATCATGATAGTGTTCTGCGGACTTGCCCATCCAATGCAGCTATGGGAAAAATACCAACGGCATTATCCGAAGATTTTCGTTTTGCGGCTAGGCGCGCTGATGGAGATAGTGTGGCAGAGTCTGACGAGCGTATTATTAATCGTTGCCTTTGTTCACTTCAAGATATTGTGATTTCAATAGGTGGCAATCCTTTGAGTCATTATGGTCTTCCAGAGCCGCAGGAAACCACTGAAGTTCGGCGTGTTGGTCGAGAGTATGCAGCGGAGACAAATTATGATCGTGCCGCGATGGCCGAAATCGTGAACAATAATATTGGCACCCTCACAAATGAACAAAAGTCTGTGTATGAACGAATTTTGAGAAGTGTCAGTCAACAGGATGGTGGAATATTTTTTCTTGACGCCCCTGGTGGTACAGGAAAAAATAGCACTAGCAGTCGCCTCTTCGGGTATTGCAGCCACTTTACTTCCAGGAGGTAAGACCGCCCATTCCATGTTTAAGATACCTTTGGACCTAGATATAAATGAGTTTGTGCCATATCCCGAAATAGCGAAAAGGCAAAGATTCTTGCAGAGGCAGAGTGCAGCCTAATCGTTTGGGACGAGTGTACGATGGCGAACAAAAAGGCCGTGGAAGCCGTTAATCGCACTCTACAAGATATCTGGCGAAATGATCACGTTATGGGAGGGGTTACAGTTTTATTTTGTGGCGATTTTCGTCAGACTCTACCCGTGAGTTTACCAGAGGAACGACACAACAAGAAGCTGATGAGGTCGGGGCATGTCTAAAACGCTCCGTGCTTTGGCCTCGGATAGAAAAATTGAGCTTGACGCAGAACATGAGGGCTCACTTAGGTGGAAACCCCAGATGCGCAGGAATTTTCTGGAGTTTTATTAAAAATCGGCGAAGGCTCATTTCCCGAATCAAGTAATTCAGTAACTCTACCCGACAACCTATGTAAAATTGTTGCTTCGGTGGAGGAACTCATTGATTTGGTTTATGGTGATGTTTCCCAATTAATAGGTCAAGACAATTCATGGCTTTGTGAGCGAGCAATACTTACGCCCAAAAATGACCAAGCCGCTGCCATCAACCAAATTATTCTAGAGCGAATTGAAGGAGACCAAGTTGTATACCGGTCTATAAATACAGTGGTAGATCAAATGGATGTTACAAATTACCCGGTTGAATTTTTAAACTCTCTCGCTGCACCTGGACGCACATAATATTACTTTAAAAGTAGGCATTCCCATAATGTTGCTTCGTAATTTAACACCCCCTAAGCTGTGCAATGGAACTCGGCTAAAAGTAATTGCACTTCGAAGTAATATCATAGAAGCCTGGGTTGTGGATCTGGTGAAGTAGTATTTATACCACGCATACCGCTAATCCCAAATCATTTCCCATTTCAATTTAAGCGCGTGCAGTTTCCCGTTACTCCATGTTTTGCGATGACCATTAACAAGTCACAAGGTCAGACACTTCGAGCCGCTGGTGTCGATCTTAGGACGAGCTGTTTTTCACACGGACAGCTTTATGTGGCTTTCTCGCGTGTCACTAGCTCCGATAATTTGTTTGTATTGGCTCCTACAGGTAGAACATCAAATGTGGTGTATAAAGAAATTCTTTAGGCTTATTGCGATGTATTTCGACGTTCGGTATGGTGGAAGTACAAAGCGTCCTGATCAACATATATGAGAAGTGGTTATTTAACTGGCATGCAACACCTTCACTTTAAAAACATACGGAAATGACTCTATTATAATAGTTTTTTATCTTCTGTTGGCGCATTAACATCTCTTGGCGAAACGGAGTTCGCGGGCACCAGCTAGTTTTAAATAAAATTTGTTGACACCTCTGTTGAGTTCACAAAAGTGTCGTCTACCTGCTACAATGGAACCTGAAAGTATTCCGATAAAAATGAACTTGAATATTCCGGTAAATCGTGATTTTGTTGTAATTTATTTTCAGATACACATTGGCGTATCCATCTCAACCGAAGAAAGCGCACCCTTTGTTCGGATCGACTTACGCAACAACATTTTTAGAGTGGGCACACAAGTGAGTTCTTTACAAATTTTATTTTATCTAAGTACACATTTTAGAGTTTAATGAAGTTTGCATCTAAGAAACTGTGATTGAAGTGCTAGTTTAGTTTGAATAACTTGTATTTTTTATCAGTTAATAAGATTTAACAGTGGTTGTAACATAATGTTCCTTAAATGATTCCAGCTGGGCAGGGCAACTGATTCCTCTGATAGAATCGGAAAGTATTCGGGAACTACTACGCACAGTGCACCCGAGTATGCGGCGAGACGTCAGGACTCTGTTCCTGTTCCTACCTTACGTGCTGTTACATGCTGTCAAGTCGAAGAATAACTCGCAATACATACAAGAAGAAATATTGGCTGTTATTGGTAAGAGTCAATAAGACGTTGAAAATAATTGTATTATAGTGTATGTTATAGGCAATGATACATTATAGTGTATGTTATAGGCAATGATAAGTAATATAATCCATATTAATTATTCGTAATTTTGTAATGGTGTAATTATTATGTTAATGTTTCTAGGTTTAGAAAACTTTGAAGTGGAGAATTCAGTGACAATAGAAAGGTCTAGATATAAAATGCTGCGACATATCAGAATGACACCGAGCATCAACTCTGTTCAGGCAGAAGAAGGGAATCAGGTAATATAATACTTGGGACTCATAAATATTTAAGTGTAGTATGTATATTGCATGTAACATGTGTGTATATTGTACGAATGTTAAATATTTCTGCTTGGATTGTTTTAAGTTTTTGCTTCTTTCACAAATATTATTGAAGATTATGTATTTGTTTGTTTACAGAGTAAATGCAGTAAGACAATTTACACACTGCTAGACTTCCTGAACAGATGGTTGCTGGAGTGGTGTCATTCAAAGCAGCGTCCTAGGGAGAATGAGAATTACAAGTAAGTTTTAATTTAAATTAATGCTTAATGGTAGTAAATAATTACGGATTTAGCAATGAATTGTCATAGGTCCAGTTCAGACCAGCTCTAGAAGTTTTGTGATTAGTCTTGTCGGTTTCAAATTGACCAGTATCGCAGTTTACATTAAAGAGTTAATTTCGTTCGTACATAAGCTCTTCAAACATGTTAATTATGTCTATTTTATTTTCACAGAGCAATATCCTCGTTTCTGGACAAATTCGACAAGTTGGTGATAGCCCGCGGTAACTTTGCCTGCGGCGAGCTGGAGCGGGCGCTGCAGTACCTCGAGTTGTACATGGACGAGAGGAAGGACAAGATGCAGGAACAACTGCCTTTCCTGGCCGAGATATACGCACTGTTAGATGAACCGGATTCTGTGGCAGGTGAGGAGTTATTAGATTCATCCTCTGATTCGGAACTAGGCCGCCTGATTTGAATAGTGTGATGTATTATTAAAATAATGTAGTTATTGTCGTCTGCTAAATAACTATCCCATTATTTTAGGTATGTTTATTTTACAACACGTTTCTTGGTGTATGTGTTAACATATCTACTTGATTATAAATAAATGTACGTTTGACATGGCAATTTTTCTCACACTTTCAGGTATCTTATCAATGAAAAGATCGGAGCCTTCGTTAAAGGAGTTGATCCTCGCGCAAGTAGTAACGGGACGGTTGCAAGATGCTGCTCTATGCTACGAGCGGTTGGCTCAGGAAGGCCAGTTAGATAGACATAGTTTGCAGGCAAGTAATCTACAAATTTTATTTTTTAACAAGGCCTAAAGGTTATTTTTTGTGGCCTGATTATTACTTTTGAAATAGACTAATATTAGCTGAGAACCAGAAATCATACCCAGGATTTCATGGCAAGTTACACTTGAGGAACAAAATTACAGACAGAATTTTCTGGTTACTATAAAAACAATATATCTTATTTCAGAGCATGATCGATTGTTACCTTGGGCTGGACCAGCCTTTCACCGCGTACCGGTTACTTAGCAAACATGATTACGAAGACGGTATGAGCGAGTTATCAGCTGAACCTTTGTGGCGACTCGGACGGTTCGATGAACTCGACGAGCTATGCAAAAAACCTGTCGTAAGTGCACTGTTAAATTTATTGAAACATTCTTCAGTTTTGTCATATTTATTGGCTCAATTTACATTCACATCTAAATGTAGTAATTACATGCAATTCGATAAGTGTATCTGCCGCTGCTGCTGCGAAACGTTGCGCTTGCTGCTTAGAAATTCTCTTTGTGTACTCTACAGATTGTTGTTGCGGGTCTGGGAGTGATATGGGTGTCAATTTATACGTTATTTGAATTTGATTTTAAACTCACATACGATGCAGGAGAAAATCATAAAATCACGTTTTTATTTTTTGAATGCATGTGCTTCATTATTATCATGTCCAATCAATAGATATTTATTTACTTCCAGCCACCATCAAAAGAAAACTGGGGCCTGCTAATGGGCCGTACTTTGTTAGCCTACCGCCAACAAGACCACGATGCCTTCCTGATATCGTGTAAGGAGACTACAAGTAGACTGCTAGCGCAGATGGACGCGGAGAGTAAAGGCGAGAATGCATTGAGGAGTGGATACCAGAGCGTGCTCGGTCTACATATTATTACTGAAACTAGTCATGCTGAAGAGGTGTTGCAGAAGTAAGTTTTTATTTAGCTATTGCTATTAGTAATTTTGGATTTCCGACTTCTTCTAAAATGTTTCATTTCTCATTTATAATTTTATGTAACATTTAATTACATAAAGTTTAGGTAATTGAACACTAAGAAGTTGTGTCTAAAACCTTATTTGTAGCTGAACTTAGCCTTATATCTACTGATATGCATCAACTAAAGGAAAATAAAACAAGAAATGTTTTAGTTTAAAGTATTGTAAAAAAAATAATATTATAGGTTAATAACACTTTTATAATATTTTTTTCTATAATCGCTTCCACATTATTATTGAGCAATCATTTTGGTTCATATTGGTAATAATTAATTTCAGGTTAAAAAAGCTAAGAGACGGCGATCGTCAGAGTACAGAGATGTTGAATCAGTTGTTGGACGAGTGGAGGCTGCGGCTGTCGGTGGTACAGTCCGACGTCAGGACCATCGAACCACTGCTCCGACTCCGGAGGATACTACTGCAACAAACACAGGTAATCATTAAATACAAATATAATTATATGGTGAAAACCTGAATACTTGTATAAAATTTTACACACTACTTGGCAAATAAATGGGTAATATTGTCTGACAATTTCAATTGTGGCATTCTAAGGCTCAAAGTCAGAATGTATAGTAACAAATAGGCTCACTCGGATACATGAGTTTCGTAACAGTTACGGTATTTATAGCGTAAAACAGGAGTCACTTGTACCTTGTATTGCCAACAGCAAAATGCTTGTAGTTTTGAAAAATATTGTTTTTTTTCAGCAACTGTTAGAGCCAACACACCCTGTCACGGCGAGTCGGTTGAAGGCATGCATTGGTGACCTCTGGCTACAAAGCGCGAAACACGCTAGGAAAGCCGGTATCTTCCAACAGGTACATGGTTTTTGTAATATATGCACTATAAAGGATCGATAGGCCGTGCTTTCGCAGTCCCTATGCGTACTGAACATCTGGATCAAGCCAGCTTTTGCCCTTTTGCTCCACGCGAGGTTAAAGCCGACTATAAAGCCGAAGTATAAAGCCGACTTCAAAATACCGAAAGCTAAAAATAACTATTATTAGTACTGATAGGCTACCCACCCTATCAGAACTGATAGGTTAGAAGTCGGTGCCACCGAACTGAGTACCTCCTCCTTTTTATTTTAAGTCTGAAAAGTTAAAATACACAGTTTAAATCTCAGTACATTACACTATAATTTGTAATAATTAGTTTTTCATTACACTTGCAGTCATACATGTACGTGTTGAACGCAGAAGAGTATCAGCCGGAGGAGTTGTTCATAGAGAAGTCCAAGATGTACTGGGCGCGCGGGCAACACGAGCACGCCTTCACCACGCTACGCCGCGGCCTGGACGACACGTACCCTATGTTGGAACAACTTAATAATGATCAGAGGTAGGTCCAATTGTTTCCTGCCAGTATGTTCAATACTTGGTATAGTTATTACATACATTTGCAAGATGAATACTGGGAATTTGTAAGAAGAAGTATGTTATAAATGGAGGTAGACAGCGACGCATAAAGTTACCTTACACTATAGTACTATAGTAGAGCAATAGTCTATGTAATGTTATGTTTGAGTAAAAAAAAACCTAGGAATTTTAAAGTATTTTCTTTTCATCTTTCTCTTTTCCAGAAAAACGTGCGCAAAAGCTAAATTATTGATAGCAAAATACAACGACGAGACTACGAATGTTGACGTGGACGTGAATATTGGGTATTACAAGGAGTCGGTGGAAGTTTTTAAACAATGGGAGAAGAGTTTGGTAAGCCTGACATGCAAATTTTTAATTGTAAATATCACTATCACTGAGAATTATTAATCTTATTCCTCTTTTAATTTCTCTAGGTGTGTCTAGGAGCTTATTATGAGAAAGTAAGTTGCGGCGAAGGCACGAGTATAAGCACGACTTGGTCGCGACGTCTGTACGCACTCAACAGTTACGGGAAAGCTCTACAGTATGGACATAAGTACTTGTACCAGAGCATGCCTCGGATGTTGTCTATATGGTATGTAGATACACTGATGTATCACTCAGATATCGTGGCAAGTTAGCTAGACATGCATGTAACACGCCTCGGCCAACTTTGACATGCTGTAAGGGCGGCCGTACACGGACTGCTCGAGCGGTCGGCGTCGACTGCTTGAAGCTGTTGACGGCTTGAAGTGTTCGCGACTGCTCGAGCAGTCGTGGTGTGTACGGCAGCGAATGAATGGCTATAGTTCATCGCGCAGTCGCGGCTTCAAGCAGTCGGTTATAACTGCTTGAAGCAGTCCGTGTACGGCTGGCCTAACACGCTTCGGTTAGCTTTAACATGCTGCGGCATGCCTCAGTTAGCTTAGTTAGCTTTTCCATGCTGCGGCAATTCGAAATCCCAAAATAAATATGAATAATTTTCATGATTTACAGGTTGGATGTTGAAGTGACATCTACAGACACAAGTGCGCACCAAGTGTTAGCACAGATGACAGAGATCATCAAGACTTACTCTGAGAGACTGCCGCTGTATCTCTATCTGACGGCGTTCTCGCAAATCGTATCGAGGATCTGCCATCCTGTGAAAGAGGTAAAATACATTATTAAAATTTTCAGCAGTCAATCTCATAGACTGTCCAATCATTTAAACAAATTGCTGAAATTATTAATTACTAATTTCGATCAAAAAACTTTGGATTGCAATAGATTTGTGATATTATATTGAATTTCTGTTAAAGACATAGATTTTGAATTGTGTCTGGTTCATAATTTCGATTATAACGTAGCAAAATCACCGGACTATTCTCGTGAAAGGTAACCAAAGACCAAAACAGAAAAAAATCACAACCTGTTTAAAAATGTATCTTACAACACATTGAAAACTATTGCCCAGGTATATCTACAACTAAAAGCGATATTAGTGAAGCTGATAGTAGCGTACCCTCAACATACCCTATGGATGATGATGAGTGTGATGAAGTCCAGCTACGCACAACGTATCAAGCGCTGCGCTGACGTCTTCGCAGACCCAAGACTCAAGGAACCTCGTCTCTTGAAACTCATCAGTGATTTTACACAGCTAGCTGAGAAGCTAATTGAACTGTGTAATAAGCCCATCGCTGGAAGCTCCCTGGTAAGTAATTCATGATCTGAAAGTAATAAACATTTATTAAGACATTAGCAGTAAGTAAGAGAATTAACGAAATTCAGACTGCTGTGAAAGTATTCCTGTTTTTAAGTCTAGTTCACCTTAATCTTACACTTAGCTACTTTTACGACATCATGCCTTATTATTACGATGCCTAAAATGGTCAAATGTTGCTGACTAAACTGTACTGTTTCCGAACCCAAAAGTTATAAGTTCAAGAAATCATGAATAGTGACCAACTAGGACCATAAAACTGACTCTGCTGGAAACACAATCTTTCAACAATCATTCATCATAAATACGTACATATGTACATCATTCACCATACACCAAAAACCAGTACCATATTTACGCGTTTTGTATAAAGCACTCAAGGTTACAAAATCAATATTAGTTTACCAAGGTATTACCCAACATAACTGTCCTTTGCGATACGAATCAATTAAATTTAATGTACGATAAAGAGCCCACGTTGCCACACAGGGCGGCTAAACATGATATATTATACAATCTTAATGCATATCTTTAGATTACAGTAATTAATAATAGATTTTGATAAGATTACTATTATTTTCGTTTTACGAAATTACGCATCTCCGAAAATAATTCTTTTAGGGTTCCGTAGCCAAATGGCAAAAAACGGAACCCTTATAGATTCGTCATGTCTGTCTGTCTGTCCGTCTGTCCGTCTGTCCGTCTGTCCGTCTGTCCGTCTGTCCGTCTGTCCGTCTGTCCGTCTGTCCGTCTGTCCGTCCGTCCGTCCGTCCGTCCGTCCGTCCGTATGTCACAGCCATTTATTTCCGAAACTGTTGGGCCTACATAGTTGAAACTTTGTAGGATGGTGTATTTCGATAACCGCTATTCGAATTTTAAATAATAATGAATTTTAAAAATTAAACTCCATACATGGAACTGATTCAAAAAAAATTTTTTTCATCTAACATATCCGTGATGGGTGTCTATGGATAGGTCTTTAAAAAAGACATTAAGGTTTCTAAAACCACTTTTCGGACGGTTAGACGCTTCCAAAGTGGAAAAATAAGTGTCCCCCCCCTCTAACTTTTAAAATAAGAGAGTGAGAAAACTGAAAAAAATATATGCTGTAGATTTCAATAGAAACTAACAACGAAAATTGGTTTGAACGAGATATCATTATTAGTTTTTAAGAAATAAAACATTTTCAAAAACCGCAAATATAACTTTGTCGTTCATACAAACACTATGTTTATATTATGTCATCTACTTGCTGCTACGGAACCCTTCATGGGCGAGTCCGACTCGCACTTGGCCGGTTTTTTGTGATTGTTGTATCAATAGAACTTAACATATCGCAATCTTTGACTGTATTTTTGAAGAATGATTTTACCCCTACTGTTAGTCGTGTGTTTGTTGTTCTGTATACGTACTTCCTTCTAAACAAAATTAAAAAGGTTTACACGGTTTTGCTAGTTCTCGAGACGCGAAGTAGACAACAAAGACTTCAGCTTTTTGTTATAAATACTTTGTTACGGGAATACCTGTCTCATACTATTTACATTATATTTCTAAGCATGCTAACGAACACCTCATAATGTTGATCTATGACGAAGCTCAGTAGTCGGAATGTACATACTGTTTGTGTTATCACAATAGTGTCAAATTATAATGCAAATAAAACACCTTATTTACGTCTAGTGCGTAATACTCGTTAATATGTTAACGCCTTTAAAGCAAAGAATAACATGAACGTAAACGTAAAGTGTGAAATATAATATTTGGTATGCAACTTTGAACTGGATTTCGGATAAAAATATTCCATAGTACATAAATACATAATAAGTATATTAATAAATAATAAAATATGAAGGATACTTAGGACGTACGTACATTGATCTGTCGTTGTCGACCCCAAGTATCAGACAAAATCTTAAATATCAAATGAGGTTTAACACGCATGACAAATCCACAAAATACTCCTGCGAGGTGAATAGTTACTTCAAAATAGAAAGATGTTATAAAAACACGTGAAATAACAATGTTGAATCTAACTGAAAATTTTCTCTTCACATTTGCAGACAACTACGGTATCTACCCTAGTCAGATCGCTTCCCCGTCTCCTTGCGACTGACAGCTTCAGTCACGTGATGATGCCCTTCCAAGAGTTCTGCAAGATCGTGCTGCCTTCTAAGGCGGCGCGACAAGAACGTATCGACTTCAACATACCCACGGAACCACCGGTATACATCGCGGGCATTGAAGAACAGATCAGTATACTGCCTTCGCTGCAGAAACCTAGAAAAGTTACATTAAAAGGTAATAAAGTTTTTCAAAAACGTTTGCCTCACAGATGATTTTTGGTGCCGTAGGTGCGTATACAAAACAAACACACAAGTTCACATACATATGACATCCAGAGAAAAACTAATTTGTGGATCACGCAAAGAGTTGCTCCTTGGATCGTACTCACGCCACGTTGCACGGCATCCAGTTGCCCAGCTACCGCGTCAACCGCAACAATAGACTTAATTAAACATTTAATGATAATTTCACTTTATCCCTAATTTTCTTTTAGGATCCGACGGTAAATCCTACATAATAATGTTGAAACCGCGCGATGATCTTCGAAAGGACTACCGTTTAATGGAATTCAACGGAGTTGTCAATCGTTTCCTGCAAGATGCGCCGGAGACGCGACGGCGACGACTTTACATACGAACGTACAGCGTCCTGCCTTTAAATGAAGAATGCGGGCTTATAGAATGGGTACCGAATTTAGTGGGTCTGAGGCCTATATTAATGCATATTTATAAACAAAAAGGTAAGAAATATAAACAAGAAGAAGAAAATATCATAAGTTTAGTCGTCAATTTACCAGCTTTATGTCTTAGGTATTCATACAAGCAATCGAGAGTTGAAAGAAATGATGTGTGCGAACAAAGACCCGGTTGAGAAGAAGAGACGTATCTACGAACAACAGTTGCTACCTCGTCACCCTCCCGTGTTCCAAGAGTGGTTCCGAAGGGTGTTCTCCGATCCTTATGGATGGTAAATATTTAATTCCAACTTAGCTTTTTAACTAGAAATAAATACCAATAGTTCGAAATGTGTTAAATTATGATTTTCAACAGGTATCAGGCAAGATCTGCTTACATCAGAACTACTGCTGTCATGTCAATGGTTGGATATATTTTGGGTAAGTTCTTAAAGATTATGAACAATTCAAGAATTATTGTTTTACTAACTTAACACAACAAAACATATTTTATTGCTTTGACTGACACATTTTGTTAAACGATGCGAAAGGAGGCGCAGTTTAAAATATGTAAAAAGCATTATTAAATAAATAATCTTGTTTCTTTTACTAGGTCTTGGCGATAGACACGGAGAAAACATATCGTTCGACTCGACAAATGGTGACACAGTGCATGTGGACTTTAATTGTCTGTTCAACAAGGGAGAGGCGTTCGAGTGGCCGGAAAGGGTTCCTTTCCGACTCACACACAATATGGAGGCGGCTATGGGACCTCTCAAACATGAGGGCATGTACAGGTGAGCGAGTAATAATAATTGTGCTTTTCTTGCCTGCTTACTACTGCTTTTAATTGGGAATTGACCGTTTCATGCTTGATTTAGGTAGCTGGATCAGAGGGCTTAGTATGCGTTTGTTTTACTGTTAACGAGATCGAAACGAGATCGTGTTCGATGCTCTGATTGGTTGGTTCATTAGAACCGGCCAATCAGCGCCGGTGTTACCTGTGAGTAAAAGAAAATTAATCAATAAGAATGATCTTAATATATAGGGAATAAAATATGTTAGCTCACATATCTCATTTGACTCTTAACATTTTATACATGTAGACCTCTGCCTTGGGAAAAAGAACCAGCGAATCTGGTTTACAGTTAGGTATTTAGATTTTATAGACAATGCATGCAGACTAGTTTTATTGTATCTTATCTAATAAAATATAATAAGTAGGTAGTTTAATCACATACAACATTTTATGTCTTGCAAGTTCACTTTTCAATCAAAATATCAATAAGATTTTTTGTTTGAAAGTTTTTGCCGAGATGATACCAGGAAAAAAGCAAATGATGTAACCTTTCCTATTACACTCATTACAGATAGATGATAAAAAATTCATTTGTAAAATATGCTTAACATTTTGATTAGTTTTTTGACTTAAGATTTTAGCATTTTGACTTTGGATATTTTTTGTTCTATTGTTATTGGTAGATGAGTAGGTACAAAATATGATAATGTTGTTATGTAGTGTTATGCAAAATGTATGTAAACATTAGTATTCTTTCAAAGAAAATCTACTTTCATCAAGTACATGGGATCTTATTAAAAATCTGCTTGATGGATTTCGAAGTCATTGACTTAAGTTATCTACTAATTGCGCTTATTAAAATAAACAATCTAGATATTTATAATCTCACTATTGGGTTTTAAGATTGTAATCTTGCTTAAACAAATATAGCACTCGTGTGCACATACATTTTCAAACATATTTTTATAAGTATATGAGTGTAAAATATATTCATGATAAATACAGATATCATTGTGAAGAGAAACATCATACAACAGTAATTGTGTACCTAATTGTTAATGGTTCTCACGAGGTTACTCAAACAAGCCGTGTTTAAAGAAGTCATAAGATGACAAAGGATTTTTTTATAATTTATGATTTAATAGAATGTTGATTGGTTTTTGTACTGCTGACTTTGTAATAAAAACTGTAATATTTCGTGGCTATTGAGGGCCGTGGCTATTTGAGCATTAATCACCACGCTTGCTCAAGGCGGGTTGGCGATTTCAAACAAGGCTGCTATACACGGACTGCTTAAAGCAGTCAGGATCGACTGCTCCAAACTGCGACTGCATACTGAACTACAGACTTCTACAATCGTCAATTATACAATCGTCAGGTTAAATGGCAGCTTCAAGCTGTTGACTTTAACTGCTCGAGCAGTCCGTGTATGGCGGGTCTAAGTATTATTTTAATTGAATGGAGTTTGTAGTTGACATCTATTTTCAGACCAACAGGTTTTCTGCTATTTTATATGGTTGGCGATCAGTGGCGCCAATGGTTATCCGCAACATCAGAGTAGTTACGTGGCCTTTGGTCAAGGGGGATTCAAAATTGTCTGTACAACAAAATAATATATAATTAAATATTTACAACATAATATACAATTAAATATGTACAACAAAATAATATATAATTAAATACTATATTTATTTTCCCGCAGGAAAAGTTGCGAGGCAGTAATGCGAGCTCTCCGTGCCCAAACCGCGGCGCTGATGTCGGTCATCGAGCCGTTTGTATACGACCCCCTTGTGTCGTGGGGTAAAGTACGGCAGATGGACTGCGGCGAGAGGACCAATGAACAGGCCATGCAACATCTACTACATATCAAGCAGAGACTTAACGGAATGGTAAGTAACTCTTATTTTATCTTTCTAGTTTAGAAGTGTTTGGAAACGGTAGTTCAAAGATTAAATTCAATCATATATGACTAGATGTCTTGTCGATATTATATTAAATTGCGTAAATGTCGGCATTATAAAAAAGTTCATATTTTTTTTTAGTCTTCATTTTTTTGTTCCTAATTTAGTATTTTATTGAGACAAACTTAATAGATGAGAAAAGTGCGCCCCACCTTTCTCGAGTGTGAAATTGTGTGAGTAACACGATTTACGACTTTGTTTTATGTTGACATTGTGTACTGAAATATTCTTTTTCAGCAAACTATGACTAATATTTTATCAGAACCATCACATATTTCAAGGGAAATAATTTCACACACGTGCTGAAAGATCATTATAAGAATAATTATGTTTAATGTGCTCAAGCATTGTTTTACTTTGAAATTACAGCTGGCAATCATGTTAGGTGGTTTGCTTATTATTATTTTATCTAGCAATCAATCGAAAATACTACGTTGTTTCATTTTAATGTACCAGAATGAATGTATTAAACAGGGTGACTCAGAAATCAACGTCACGTTTTAACGTACCCATTTATTTTAACAGGATATATATTATTTTTCACAGGTGAGAACAAAGAACAAGCAACTATCGCTGTCCTTGTCTCCCGAAGGTCAAGTGGAACATCTGATCGTGGAAGCGACCAGTATAATAAACTTATGCCAAATGTACATAGGGTGGGGACCTTTCTTGTAACTAACTACCAACATGTGCCATGAACTGTGATTTAAGCTAAGTTTTGATAACATTGCTAAAACTTAATTTTATTGTATTTGTATACTTCATTGTTACGTGCCTAATAAATAAGTGTTAAATTTATCTGATGTTTTATTTTATCTTATAACTCCTCTTTACTGCCTGTTAGACTGACTCTGACTGACTCTACGACTCATTTATAAAAGTTAAAGAAAATTTCAACTTACTTTGTATTGACTCACTTTGGAAGAATTTTGACCATTCGTTACTTCTAGAAGCAGGTTCAGCTTTAAGAAAAGAAATAATCTTTTTCGACTTGCGTTCAAATTCCATTTGTCAGGACAATTGGCCACTGGCAAAAAAAAATGATGAAGCTATATAATAATTTTTGTAAGCAATAGGTATACAATTATTCTAAAATCAAATAGATTTTAAAATATGTAGTTTGTTTGTTGATTTAGTAGCCGCAAGCGCTATAGTCAAGTTCTTGGTCACGACTTCGATCTAAGTGAAGGAAAACTTGTGTAAAGTGTTAGCTCTCTGGACTAAGTGGCTGACGGAAAAAAACTTGTAATCCTAATCGTTAAATACGGAATGCCAAAATCTCTAAGAACTATATTAGACATCATGATATAACTTAATGACTGCTTACTATGTACTTAAGAATGTAGGTAACGTTTTAATCCGGAGCTGCGAACTACCTAGCGGTTTTACTGGGGCTCTGACTTGAAAAGCAGGAGTAGGAACGGGGTGGTTTTTAGTCAGTAAGAAACTGACACTCCCTCTCGCCTCGCCTAAGTCGTCTTTCGCCTACTACGAAGTCATTGGATGATTTTCCCCCCTAAAAAAGGCAACGTTAACGTAAATAGGTACGCAAATAAACACAAATATGCGTTTTATTTAAACATCGACTTCCCGAGTAATTACTTTTTCTAACGTCTATTATATAAATCGCTTGGCAGATGTGTCATACAAAAAAGCCTTTTGTGGCGTTTTCTCGTTAGATTGCACATCTGTTGATGGCTTTTATTTGCGTGTAGTTAAACTGATTCATTTATTCCGCGGTCACTACGACCTTGTTCAATTTCCTAGATCGTTCGTTACCATGGAACTATGATTTATGTGTAGGTAATTTCTATTGCTATTACCTATTTTATAGATAGGTTTTTTATTAGTGGGTAATAAAAGTAATAATGATAATATTACCTAATGAATTAGGTACTTATGAGTTAGGTAAACTAGTATTAATTTCACAGTAAGAAATGGGTACTTTGGTATGAGGAATTAATGATATTTCAATGGATACCTGGTAATAATAACAATGTAATTTATAACTGCTTCCGCTTGAAAAAAAATCATTAAAATATTTGTAGGTACTGTTAAACTTACAGATTTTATGTAAGTAATGAAATAAAACTAGAGGTTCTGAATTAGGTACATTTTAAATCTAGGTTTTCACTTACAGATGGTTTACTTATCATATCACGATGATCATGTTAAATGTGGGTACGTATGTACGTCCAAGAACCCAAGTGTCCCCAGAGAACCTAACTACTTATCTGATTTATGTTAGAAAACCTACGTATTACTTACTTATGTGTTTTGGTTTGGGTACTTTATCTAGAAGCTGAATAGAGTAGACTGTCGGCGACAGTTGAATGCGGTGAGATGCCTTAAACAAAAGCTGGGTAGGTAAGTTAGGTAGACGACTGAAATACCTAAGTCCCTGGCGGAAATAAGCAACGAAATAATTTCGCTATACATTTATAGAATAGGCACGTATTTGTGCGAAGCAATCTAATCGCTGATAGCTGAACGGATGATAAATATTCGACCTTGTTCATTGTGAATTCTTCACGCGTTTTGGGTGACCCTTCCCTCTAGGATTGTCCTCAACGCTTTGTGGATCATTTATTTTTGTCAACCTTTATAACATCTCGATATCTCGATACATAAATAAAATATTTTCTAGTCGTCGCACTTTCTTTGGATATGACAGAAGCCAAATATTTGGGAAGGTAAATAAAATGTAACCCTGTGCACACAGATGGGCTATTGTAAGCCTCAACCACTCCGAAATGTAAAGAAATCTCTTTACTCTTCAGTGATTAGGTAGGTATATTAAAACATATGAAGGATTGACCTATTATTTTAAAAGGGGAATAAAGAGAGAGAGAGAAAGAGTACATATCAAACAGCGTTTGTATTAGCTTCATGTTTTATGGAAACATTTTACCTCGGTCCGGCGGTCGACCTAGTATCGTTTAGCGCAGCGCGTGTAGGTAGCTCGGTTGACAGGCAATATCCGGATGATCCATTGTTCACCTCATTGCGGATTCTGAGCGGCGATGCGGTCTGGCCTCTCTCATTCAGCTCTTGCTCAGCACTGAGGAAATAAGAAAAAACTGCAAATAAGAGAAACGCATTTTAGATTGAGTCGGATAGAATAACGGAAGTTTAAATCCAATCTTAGAGGACCATTGGATCTCTCAAACAGATCAGGGTAAGGTTATGCAATGCAGCGCGGTGCATCTTCCTTACTTGCTATTTGCATGGGTTTCATGACGCGATATTAGATATTTTATTTCCAAGACGGGATGCAAATTTAAATTCTACTATCTTTTATCCGTAACTTCGTTCCCGCAAGTGAGGAACGATCTGTTACCGTCCAGCTCATAATTTGACTTCCTAAGTAGATAGCTACTTCACTTAGGTGTCTATCCATATGAGGTTGGTAGAACTCTTAGGAGTAGGTACTTAGTTTGAAAGTATCCAGTATAGAATACAGTCACACAGTGCGGGCCTACTATGGCCAACCTACATTGACTTTCATGTCATCCAAACTAGTCAATTGAGTAACAGAGACTAGATAGTTACGTAATACCTGACAATGAAATATATTGAATTGCAGTATAGAGAGACATCAAAGGTATCTCCTTCAGCTATTTGCCAGTAACATACAGGTGTTGGTTGTTGTATGAAATAGCTAGTAGGTGGTCGAATTGTCGGTTGAATATGTTACGTTAACTATTGTTACCATAATAATATCTCTAGTGCCCATCTACCTACTGTCATCTTCAGAAACGGATTGTTTTTATTTAAAAACGTTGGAATTCAACGTTTATTATTTTCTCCAGTGTCGTGGGTACAACACACAAGTTCAAATAGACATGACACTCTGACCCGAAACAACAATTTGTGGATCATATAAGGAGTTGCTCCGTGCACATTTTAGGCGCCGCCTCCACTCGTGGTGTCTCGGCAGCCGGTCAGAAACCTGGCGCCCTAGTTTGCCAGGATAAATAGGCCCTGGCTAACTCTAGCAACAACATAGGTAGGTACTTTAATAATTAATTGATGATGTTTAATGACTATGTGCTCATTAAACTCAACGTACAACATGGGTAAAACAATGGGAAAATAACATAAAAATCTTTTTTTAAAGCAACTGCTTTCAATTTTCGTTACGTTTAGCGGTTTATTTTTCACAACAATATTATCCTGAAAAAGATAATAGGTTCAGCGCCTCGCGCACAAACATGTAGCTACATACAGGTCAAACTGAGAAGTGATAAGGGCTCCTTTTTTTAAGTCGGTCAAAAATCAAGTTTATCCATCATTCGAAATTGGCAATCTTACGAATAATCTATATCAAAATTACAGCAAATACGGTGAACCTTTGCATATCAACAACATGCTATTTTTGCTACAGCACACTTTTTGCTGTATGAAGTTTTTATAATGGCATCTCCACGTGTTGTTTGTTAACATTCGACTGGGGAAGTACCTACCTCTACTTGCTTCTTCAAAGTATTCATTAGAGGTATTCATTTATTATAAAAAATGGTATTGTGTAATATTGTTGAGATGAAGATCTCAACACTGTATACTTATCTACAGTATATTCGTCAGTACATACGTCTTTACTTTTTGCATAGCGTTTAAAGCTATAAAAACAACGCTGGTACGCGAGTTACCTATCTGCAGATTTATTTATAGACAACTTAGGTATCTCTTTTTATGTTATACCTAAGTCAGTAAAGCAGCTGACGGATCACCTGATTGCCTTTTGGGGGTTAGCAATTTAAGGGCTGTTGGGTGGTTGGTTGCGTTGTTTCACGTCGGTCAAAAGTCGTGGTATCACTCCGGTCGAGCCAGCCATTTGCCGGAGCATGGCTCACGTAACTTTTATTTACACCATGACTATTTTCTCTGTAGGAATTGTGGGAACTGTGGGGTGTGCAGAGGGCTCAGGAGATGTACATTGAAAGACCTTCAATGCAACACAGACTGTTGTCATATTTTATAAACCCGTTGCACACAGTCGCACTATACCCACAACCACTGAAGCAGTCAATATATTCTCTTTCAGAATCAATCTCCCCGTTCTTAAGCCAATACACGTATTGTCACCGGCCACGAAGTTATTTGTTAACTCAGTTGAAGAAATACGGTTTCAGCGATACCTTTGTACCTTATACTTTAAATCTTCGTACGTTATGTGATTTACAAGTAAAGCTGACTCAGCAAGGATTGTTGGGCAGAGTTCATTTGCTCCTTTCCGAAGATACTGGATATAACTTGCTTTACTAAAATCCTATTGATTTTCCTGAGTGGGGTCTGATTTGCGTGTAATGCGGGTTTGCTTGATCACCGATACGGGATATCTAAGTGTTATCTAGAACAAGATTCATTGCTGATCAAGTGTAACTAACTATAGGCTGAATCTATACATATAATAAAATCGTAGAAAAGTGCTGTCTGTTTGAAAATAAAAATAAAAAAAATAGCAGTTATTGTTATGTCGATTACCCAAAAATGTAATTAACTTTTTTTTGTCTGTTTGTCTGTTTGTCTGTTTGTCTGTTCGTCTGTGCGCGCTAATCTCAGAAACGGCTGATCCGAGTTGGATGCGGTTTTCACGAATATATTGTGGGATGCTTAAATTTACATTTAGTGTTTGTTTCATGTCAATCGGTTCATAAATAAAAAAGATATGTCAAATTAAAGAATCACGTCGAACATTCTATGCTTATACCATTAATCTCCGCAACTATTTGACGGATTTGGTTGAGTTGTTTCACGTACAGATATAGTTTAGAACCTTAGAAAGGACATAGATATATTTTTATTTCAAAAATCAAAAAATAAAAATAAGAAATAAATTATTTATAAATAATTCTATGTCGTGTCGTTACACACTTCGGTTCATGTTATTGTTTTAATTCATCGAAAAAAGTAAATAAATAGTGCCGAGGTATGAAAAAAATAATATCAATATAATTAAACTTTTAGTACAAAGAAAATAAAGTATAAATAAATAATACGCAACTTTGTCTTTATCACCGATAGATGACGTTGGGATCGAAATAGATCGCGCTATGGTTTCGTTACATTCATTTGGTTGGGTATCGGCCGAGCGCTTCGGAATCGTAGAAAAAGTGTATTATCAGTGGATTATTTGTCTGTAGTGGTCCTGGTTTCGTATATTCAAGTTTCGTTGTATTTGTCAATTAATAAGTTTATTTGTTGGGATTCCTGGTTTTCTGGTTAAACTATTTAATGTAGGTTTAGTTTGATACGATTATTAGTAGTTACTGTAGTTGTTTTTTATAAAATTGCAAGTCTAATTTATAATTAATTAGATTAGATTTAAGTTTCTTTTAAATTATTTAGTTTAAGCTTGGTTATTATAGCATTGAGGATAGGTTGTAATATAATTTCTTTTTTAATTGTTATAAATTCGTAATTCGTAGCCATTCTTTAGAAGTTAGTTTTCATCTTAACTCGGAAAGATTATAATATTTCTTTAGTTTAAGTCCGGTTTTAAACGATTTTTTCAATGCCCTAAGTGAGTATATCTATTAAATTCAAACGCAGACATTATGTTGATGAAGAGTTACCTAGAATATCTGACATCTCATTTTTGAAGAGATCCCGGAAATGAACTATGGGTTAAAACCAAAAATTTGAAGTCACTTCCACGCGAACGAAGTCGCTGGCTATAATAAATCTTAGAAGGGTCAATTCTGCTATTAAAAATATAGAAAAAATAAATAGCAGGGTGTTACTGGATCGATGACCAAACCCAAATATGTGATTATTATTTTTTTGTCTGTCTGATATATGTTCAGGCATCACGTGAAAACTAACGGTTTGATTTCGATGAAACTTGGTATAATTATATCTTATTATCCTGGACATAAAATAGGTTACTTTTTATCCTGGAAAAATACGTAGAAAAGAATCTTTATTTCTCAGTTTTATTCTGATCAACAGCAGTAGCTCAATAGAGGGATCTCCTTAATTATTATGGGCCTCGCCGTATTTGGGTCCAATGATATTTATAAGATGTCATTGTCAGAGTTACTCAAAATGGAGAAATAAAACTTCCACGCGAAGACCGACATCCGCGCGGACGGAGTCGCGGGCAGAAGCTAGTGTTAAAATAAAATTCGAAGTACCTTTTGTTGTTTACCTAAGTTACTAGGTACAACTAGACAACCAGCATAATTTATAGGTTACAGCAACATCCACACGATTTTATAGCTGACCTTTAAACTATCGCTGTTTTTTCACAAAGTTCTCGAACTAAAAAGAGCCGATTGTGTAGATTAGAACAGGGATGGAATATGGGATGGGCGAAGCCGCTGGCAGACGCTAGTTTATGTACAAAGTATACACGTACATTGATCTATGAACTTTGGAACTGAACAAGACAGTTCAATGTCAAAAGTTTATAAGGAAAACGAAAAAAAGTTTGACAATTTGAGAACTAAAAAAAGAATTGGTAGGTATTTCGTCCGCTCATAGCTAACAAACTTACGTCACGTTTTTCCCCACAACTTTTTGCTGTACGTCAAATGTTTACTATTTTAGAGGTAGGTATTTTAACCGATAGTTGTTTGCACAAACCAACCACCTACTAATTTAGACTCTAATTACTCGTAACTTTGTTAACTTAAGTTCCCCGAAAACTGTTATTACAATGACGGTATCAAATAGCGTTCTAGGTTGAACTGCCTCGAACTTTATACCATGGAATCCTAGGATGGTCTCGTATTCAATTTCCGAGCTGGAGAAGTCTTATTGAGATTTTTGGTTTACGTACATTCTTGTGCATGGTAGTTTGATTACCGCTGTGCACCTTTGCTGTTTAGGGATTAAAATCTAACGTGTTCATAAGTGTGTATGTTTGTAGATACTTGGTTTAGTATAGGGTACATTATTGCCCATTTAAATGCACGGAAAACAGTAAGTGCCTTTATAACAAGGCCATTAAGAGTGCTTCCTAATATGTGAACTGTCCCATTTGTTTAGTGGTCGTGGATTAAGTTCTCGGATAAGGAAAATAGCCTAGTAATAAAAATGATTACTGTGAACAGATGTGTCGAGGTCGATTTTGATTCATGTCTGCTACGTAAAAACAATCAATGATAAAAAATAAACATTAAATAACTACCATTTATCAACATCATTGGCAGTGATGATGGGAATAGAAAATCTATTGCCTGAAGGAAATTGTCGTGGTGGCGTGCTCTTTTCTTACGTATGCGGCTTCGAAAAGTATCAACGGCAACAACTAACGTGAGCTTTTACGAGTTATAATAATATGTAGGTACTTTCTAAGATTATTGACCACTGAAAAACGGTGAAGGAAAACATCGTGAGGAAACCAGGGCGTATAATTACCAATTATAAGTTTGAAATCGTCAACCCGCATTGAGCAAGCGTAGTGATTGATGCCCAAACCTGTTCCAAGTGAGAAGAGGCCTTTGCTCAGGACTTGATGATGATGATGATGAAGGAATTCAATTGACAGATTTGAGTAGTTGGTGCTGCTGTTCTGACGCGTGTACTTATCTGACCCGTTGAAACAAATCTGTTGACTCTAATTTTATAAAATATCGTTTGATAAGATTATCAAATAAGTGCGTAGAGAAAATGATCTATTTCTATGATAAAGTCGAGTAGATACTTCAACTGTCAACCGATCAACTTGAATGATTTACGTAATGAAATAGATTATTTTGGACTTGTCGAGATCAAAGGTTTTCCCGGTCGTACGTTTTTAGAGGTAACTATGTTGAAGTTTATTTAATTGTAAACTGTTCGCATTCACAGAAGATTTGGTTTTACTGCAAAATTATGCTAATTTCGTTAATCGCTAGGAATAGTAGTTACAAGATATATATCCATGTAATAACGAACTAAGAGAATTTCTTAAATAAATGACGAAACACTTACCTATTGTACTTGTTTTATTTTAACCCCTTCGCGTTGACGTTTCTATGACGATAGATAAAAAAACATGGAAAAAACATTCGTATCAGTCAGTATCGAAAATGACGACTCGACATGTTTGTTTTAATACGGCAAACACGTCAAACTGAATAATTTGACTGGTGTTTAAAAATATAATAAACTTACTTATGTATTTACGAAGCTGTTATTTGAACGTTTGTTTAACAAGGTATGCGCATGCACGATTTACCTACGTACTAATTCCCAGGTAAATACGTATGCAATGCTTACAAGTATAGGCCAGTGCAGATACGTCTAATAAAGGTAAAAAGTAAAAGAAATTTATAGTAGAATGAAACCTATTGTAAATGGAAGAGAATATGCTAAAAATGGAAAAAAATAAAAATTCCACTCCATCCGAGTTCGGGAAGTGGGGGGAGGGAGGTTTTAAGAGGAAAAATCGGTTTATCGCAATTTTCGGCGAAACTACAAGTCCTATAAAAAAAAGTTTAACGGCAAAGTTGTAGGTAATAAAAAGATCTACAACTTTTGTATTTACACTTTTTTTGTATTACCTCAAAATTTTGTGAAAAATTCAAATAACTACGATTTCGGTTTTTTATTGTTATCTTCGACAAAAATATTTATTTTTTAACGAAATTTTGTGAAAACGTGCCTTTACATGTACCAAATACATTGTATTTTTTTGGAATTGAAAAATTAATTTTTTTACCAATTATTGATTAAATACCGAAAAATTATCCTAATTTTCAATCGAAAATTCACGCGTCAAAATATCAGATTTTTTATAAAGTTCGGTGGGCTTTTTGTTTGTTGAAATCTCTACTTTTTGATAGTGTAAAAAAAATAAACGTTACTATGGAAAATGTTCTGAAAAAACGCAATAAACTAAAAAAACTCGAATCAAAAAATTTGTTTTTCATCATTATGCACAATTTTGAGCTATTTATTACAATTAACTCATGTAGCGTAAGATTTAATGGTACATTGACAATTAAAAAAAAAATATAAATTAAAACATTCTACTATGATTAACAATCAAATAAGTTAATAATGTTTATATTTGATAAGACATCTACAATGTTATAAGAAAAATGTAGAATTTTGTTTTAATTAAATACGTAGATACTTATATATTCTTATTTGAAGATAATTTATAAACCTTTTTTATTTTTTAAGGTGGCAAAATCATCCAATCTAATCCAATGACCTCTCTCGCCTTAGGTGAGGCGAGAGGGAGTGTCACACTCTTACTGACTAAAAACTACCCTGTTCCTAGTCCTGCTTTTCGAGCTGGAGCCCCGGTAAACCCGCTAGGTAGTCCGCAGATCCGGATCAAGCATCAGCCATACTAGACACCATCTGAGGTATTCTGATGGCTCTTTGACGCGCGCGCGGAACGCGACGCGCGGCATGCACGGGTCTAGTTCTGTTCGGGCGGAAGCTACCCTTGCTCGCCGTCTACAGACCCGTACTTACGGAGGCCAGAGTACTTTGCGCGATCCCCGACGCCCGGAGTATCTCTCGCGAAGGTAGGGGGGTGAGGAGGTTCGTTCCCTCACGTGCCCCGCCTCCTTCTTTGCTAGCATGACTGCTTCGCAGAAGGAGGAGACGTCATCCCAGTCTCGCTCGCTCCTCCAGAGACACTCCGGGCGTCGGGAATCGCGCGACGATCTCCAGCCACCGTTCACTATCACCTGTTTTTTCAGAACATTTTCCATAGTAACGTTTATTTTTTTTTACACTATCAAAAAGTAGAGATTTCAACGAACAAAAAGCCCACCGAACTTTATAAAAAATCAGATATTTTGACGCGTGAATTTTCGATTGAAAATTAGGATAATTTTTCGGTATTTAATCAATAATTGGTAAAAAAATTAATTTTTCAATTCCAAAAAAATGCAATGTATTTGGTACATATAAAGGCACGTTTTCACAAAATTTCGTTAAAAAATAAATATTTTTGTCGAAGATAACAATAAAAAACCGAAATCGTAGTTTTTTGAATTTTTCACAAAATTTTGAGGTAATACAAAAAAAGTGTAAATACAAAAGTTGTAGATCTTTTTATTACCTACAACTTTGCCGTTGAATTTTTTTTTATAGGACTTGTAGTTTCGCCGAAAATTGCGATAAACCGATTTTTAAAACCTTCCTGCCCCCCACTTCCCGAACTCGGATGGAGTGGAATTTTTATTTTTTTCTTGTTTTAGCATATTCTCTTCCATTTCCAATAGGTTTCATTCTACTATAAATTTCTTTTTTTTCAAAACCTATCTGTACTGGCCTAGTAGGTGGTTCAATGTGGTCATCTGAATGGCACTACACAGTTCCAAAATTTTATTTTAACTTTAAAGTAACATGGCACTAACTGCAGTACTCCGATTTGGTTCCAAAAACAATGGCTAAGGACAGGGTTAAGTAATCATTAACATAAGCTCCATACAAAATGTGTCAAAATTCTATCTCTAGTAGGCAAATGTACAGATAGATAGGTTATTGAAACTGGCCGTAAATGACTCTGAGAGTCATTTACGGCAGTAGGATATAGATAAAACTTACTAATTACTTTTAAATAAGAATATTTTATACAAGGATTTACCAATTCCTGACCTGTGTCATGTCCGCAATGATTTGTTGCGATCACAGACTCGACTAAACTGATGACAGAAAGTTTACACTGTTTTACAGGTAACAACTGGTGGTATTAGGTATTGACAAAATAGAATAATATGACACAATATTGTAGGCTAGACACATTTCGTGTTTAATTACAAAAACAAATAAAATAATTAACTGTTATCTATAGATTAATTTTAAAAAAAGCTAGGCCGTGCCAATCTTCACATAATCACATCACATCAACAGCCTATAAGTGGCCACTACTGACTAAAGGCCTCTTTTCACACGGAGAAAGAAGGTTTGAGCATTAATAGCCCCGCTTGCTCAATACGAGTTGATAATCTCAAATTTATAATTAGAAACTATACGCCCAGGTTTCCTAACGATGTTTTCCTTCACCGTTTGTCACCGGTATCTAAATAATCTTAGAAAGTACACATAACTCGGAAAAAGTTACATTGGTACTTGCAGTTGGTAGGTTTCGAACCCGCACTCTCATGCACGAGAAGCGGGCGTCTTAAACCTCCGTGCCACCACGACATGGTAATACCCAATATTCGATAAACAAATATTTTAATAGCTTCATTAGACGATGACCGATACGTCACTAGAATTTCATAGAAAAACCTAATAGAATCATAACAGTAGATAAATCCAAGAACAGTATTTCTGAAATGTTAAAGTAAATACAAAATATTGCGTTTATTTGGCCAATTGGTTTTCGATATGGCGTGCAACTCTGTCGGATACATCAAAATGTAGTTAACGCTTCCGTATTAATTAAGTATTTCAATAAAACGGGAGGAGAACGTATCTGTGAAGTGACCTTGACAAAAACCCCAGAAATGTAGGTACCTATTGTTTAAATAGGTTATATCTATGTAGTTGGGTACGAAATGATCTGTCTGAGGTGATTAGTGCATCATGATCTAAAATAAATAGGTACATAAGTACATACGTAATGTGAGAATTAGTTATACATGGTTTGGTTTTACTTAGGTTGGTAAATTTGTTGGTCTGTCGCGCAATTTGTCTTGCATTAGGTATGAGTTAGAAGTACTAATAATTTTATTGAATAGCATATTTTTTATAGTTTGCAATAAGGAATTTAATTAAGTATTATATGCTATAATAATGTCATAAATATTATGTCAGTAGTACTTATCTGAGAGGCCGTGAAAACATGATTTACTTGGCCTATTTATTTATCTAGAAGAGGAAAGTAGAAATGAAAAATAAAATAAAACTTCATGCTTCGTTCAGATTGCCTTCTGAGAGATTTTAAACTGAAAAGTCGACTCCTTCGTCCTGCATCAAACCCAGGATCTCTTGCACGTGACGTTTTTTTTTGAGGGGGGGGGGGTAATCATTTAGTGACTTCTCCCGCCTTTAGAAGAAGTGTCAGAGTCTTACTAATTAAAAACCACCCCGTTCCAACTCCTGCTTTTCGAGCCGGAGTCCCGGTAAACCTTCTTGCAGTGTTACTGTTAGAGCAGCATGGTTCATTATAATGATTTTACATATTATATAGAGTAATCTGCGAAAAAACACATATTATATAGAGTAATTTGCTTTTCCGTGTCCGTATAACAAAGAAACACGATTTCGAAATTCCTGCATCATGAGTGCATTGAAACAATATTTTTTATCATTAGACTAAGCATTTTAAAAATATTACCAAAAAGTGCGGTTATAGCATAGAGCTTGGTTATAGAGTAAGGTAATAAGATCGTCTTTTAATTAGTGAGGCTCATAGCACAAGCTACTAACATTTTGCATCCTTCAGATTAAAAGGTGTGATGGCATATCATGAAAATCATTATTGAACTTAGTTTATAGACTACATAACTGTGTACGTACGTTTTTAGACGTCTAAGTTTACGGTACTGGCATTCCGGCTTTGTGTTCTCGGTTTGCAAACTTTTTCGTGGCACCTGCTACTTCTGAAGGCTTCTTTTATTTAACTGTAAGATAAAATATTAGGTTAGTGACCTAGGATAATACGTCTTAATATTTTTTTAGGGTTTTCATAATTTTCATTATGATGAGTATTATGTCTTATATTTCGTTATAGACTTCAGAATCGATGTAAGAATTTCACATTCAAATAATAATATAAGTATTATTTTTCTCGAATAAGGAATTTTATCCCAAACTTCGGGCTCTGTGGTCACCGATATCTACATGCGCCACCGTGACATTGCAAAAATTTTTGGACCAAGTAGGTTCTATATTTATTAGTTATGTTAAAATTCAATTTAGAACCAGACTGTTCTTTTTTCTAAAGAAACTTTGTAGAAATCTAATTTAACAGCACAAAAGGTTTCATAAGATATTTGACCGCGAAACAAATGAATTGCAACACAATTGGAACCTACAGATGGAATAAGTAGTTTATTGAATAGAACTTCAATCATAAAATTATTGACTTTGACATTCATTGATTATTACTTCCTATCCTGTTCAAGTAATTTTTACAGAATTGAACCTTGTGATAATTAAGAAGAAGTCAAAGTCAAAACATTTATACCAATTATCCCATAACTTATGAAATGTCAACAAATAAAGAAATAAATAATAGTTAGTCAGTCTGTTCGTCAGTGAAGCAAAAGCAAAAGGGTCACCGTAGAAGTATCTATAAATTAGAAAAAAAGTTTCTGTATTCCGTGACTGTATACAGTCTTAAAAAAAGTCCAGAAATGATATCGAAGTCTGGCAATTAAAAAGTTTCATTAAAAAAGTAAAATAGTGGATAATTTTGAGTTTGGAACCTATAGATTTGTTTATTTAGGGCATTTGGGTCTGAGATAATTAGATGAATGCCCTAAATGTTTTGGATCTACATTTTGCATCCCCAGGGAAAACACGTAGACTTGCTACAGCGAACAAAAACTCACTTAAAATCTTACTGACTATAAACCCATTTTCAGCACTGATCTAAACAAAGAAGTATTTCGTTTCTTCGTCATATTGCTATAAGTGATCATCTAGGTTTTTGTAAAATAGAAACTTAGAGATTTAGTCTCGAATTATTCTTTCCTCTAGAATATTTTAAAACGATCAATTTCCTTATCATTGAAAGTACCTATCATTTTGATGAAAGGCTTTTACAATACTTAGTAGTATTTCGAGATATGGTGCTGTACAAGTCGGTATGGATTAAACATTATTATTAAGGTGAATACCAACATAACTCATCTTTCTTATTTATAACAAGGTTTACATTTCATCGTCCATTTTAATGTCGCAGACAGGGACATCACCTTGTAGAAAGGTAAGTATCCAATTAATTTACAGCTAAGTACCTACCTAATAAGTAGAAGGGATTCCCACCAGAAAGTTGTCAACCATATCGTTAAATATAGTGATTTACCGACCCATTGTTTATAACAATGAATGAAAAAGATCGCACGTGCCTTATTATATAGCAGTTAATTATAATTAACACTTTATTTTCAGCGGTTCAATGGCGATTAATCTTTGTAAGTGAGGCACCTTAATAATAATTGTCACGTTAAGTGGAATCACAAACCGTAACAGGGAAATTAAATGATTGCGAGATTGTTGTCAGTCTGCCATGCCATGAGGCAGTTTGTATAACGTCGTTGTCGAATGCGCTGGTGAGCTGGTTAAAAAGTTCGCAACGCAGGCGCGGTGGCCGGTAAAAAGGCGGGAATTTTTGTCGAACTACATGAATATTTTTAATCTGTATTGTGAATTTTTAAATTAGGAATACAATTTTTATGGAATATTGGAGGATGGAATACAGCTTTTAGTGAAGTTTAGTGATATTTATTTATTAAAATAAATTATTTATTGGTGTTTAATAGTCAAAATAGAATTCAAAGGTGAGTTGATTATTTCATGATTATGTAGTTTAGTTTTGAGTTGATGATCATTGCGTTTTCCCGATAGGTAGATGAATAGGATAATTTGCGGAAGTGAAGTAATTTGTTGTTTGGAGTCAAAGGTCGGTCTGAGCGCACTGAGTGGACATTGTATTCAAATTAAGTAATAATGAGACGTTAAGTAGGCGCTAGGCTTAGAAGATATGGCTTCCATCATAATAAATAATGATTTATTTTGATACGCGCTATTTTATCAGCTTCCTAACTTTTTAGATTACTTATACATAAATTCATATTAGTATAATTATGTTATTTTTCCCCGGGTTAGGTAAGGAATACTTGATTTTCAGAAGTTTTTTTTTACTTAAATTCTAAATTGCTATAATTATTAAGTAACAATTTGTAATAAAATTACTGAAATGTAAGCACTTATGTGTAATCTAGAAATTTATTATAGGCCTTAGAATTGACCTAATCGGCAATCGAACTCCAGCCTTGATCGACACTCACCCTTACGTTAAAACCTCACGCTTAACAAAATACATCTGGGTAAACGTGTAACAAAATACATCTAAATACGTGGTAGGTATGATGATTTTTTTTCATTTTATTTTTTTTTTCACTTAGGTTTATTTAAATACAATTATGTCTAGACCATACGAAACCTGATTAACATCGTGTGCAACTTTTTAACCATTTAATAATAATTTAACATCCACGTTACTTAATTATATCTACATTTTTCCTCAAAAACCAAAACTCATCACCTAAGTACCTACTTAAATCTATTTTGTTGGCAAGTTCTAAATTAAGCAATTAAGATTAATCAATCATTTCCTAACTACTTTATTCAGTAGGTAAGTATTTCTTTTGATTTCTGTAGATTGGGTATCTAGAAGATTAATCATCAATTTGTTTCGTTATTTCCCATAACCATATGTACGTACGTGTACCTATTTATAGGCAGATGCAGAAGGTGCCATATGCAAGTAACAATTTCTTACTAGACAACAAATTATTAAAAAAAAAATATTCGATAGAATCGTCTGAAAATAATTTGTTTACCATAATTACAGTACGCCAGTAGTTAACTTTTTCGTGTGAATGCCTCCATTCACACGAAACATTGAAATAATAATTTGTCGATAAAAGTATGCGAAATTATGATAACAGAGATTGATTGTTCAAGTAGTCCATTATGGACACAGTATCGGGACATCAGATTATGATCTGATCTGATAAAGATTATTTAATATTTTTTTCACGCCCTCTCAGTAGATGAAACTAAACCTTTACAGTTAGTCGTACTTACTTGTACATATATAGGTGGTTCAAAGTTTCGATCGTAGTGTTTTTTTATTATAGAAAAATGGCACGGAAATTAAAACCTAGACGTTGTTTGTAAGTTTGTTAATTTCCATTTTTACCTAGGCGATTCGATAGTTATTACTGAAAAAAATGTTTTCAATGATCATCGTCAAACTTAAATTTATTCTTTACTGTATATATTTTTGATTATTTATAATATATGAACAACATTACGACGAAGCCAATAAAATAATAGTACAGCCCACTGTACTGTATGTCGTCTATATTGTTTTCTAAGATCTTTTCCTGACAACTTTCGTATGGGCACACAGTGTCTGACTCAAAACCTTCATCTTGGTATTGCCCAAGTAATACAGACATTACCTGGGTAATCCCAATGCCCAATGTAATAGAGAAGTTTCTTCTTATTTGTATTTATAAGGAAGATAAGTAGATCACTATAAAATGTATCATAAATTCCATAAAATAATCATGTCTCTTTGTTAAGAACTTCGTAGAATTTATAGAATTATTATTTTTGATTAAATCTTGACAACATGTCAAGAAGTAGGAGAGAAAATAATTTATTAAGGTTATATTTGTATTTAGAAAAAGTACAAAGAATAATTTATTGTTACTTACATAATTGAGTAATTATGACCTATAAAGTGCGTGTCGTAAGCTGGTTTACATTATGTTACAGCTCGAGAATGAAGTTGAAGTTACCGAGTCCGAAGAGATTGGTTTGCAGCGCATTTCCTATACTGCGGTGGTCAAGGACTTACGACACAAGTTCAGCGGTAGGAGACTTAATAGCCGGTGTTACAGTCGCCCTGACATTGGTACCGCAGTCGATTGCGTACGCATCGCTTGCTGGATTCGAACCGCAGGTACTGTATCAAGCTTGTTCACTTGACAAAATTTACGCTTGATTACTAGTGGCATCAATCGTTCTACTCGGATGAACACTTACTACGTCAAAGGCCTTGGCCAAGGTGACAGTAGGATTTATTGTGGGAAACTATGTTATATAAATGGCCGTATAAGTAAGTTACATAACAGTTAATAAAATGTAAACAATGTTTTATTAAAAAATACCTTGGTTTTGTGCCAGGCCCAAAAAATTTATACGAGAACTCGTGCTCGGTGATAGTTCGCTTGATGTTGTCAGCCTTTATATGTTTTTTATTTATTTAGCCGCCATTATCAGTAATGATAAATAAACAATTAAGCAGACAGTAATTAATTAGGTATAAGTGATTACAACTTGAGTCTAAATTATCTCGGGGAAAAATAAGTGGAAAAAATGTTCTATGATATTTCCTGTGGCCTTAAGTTGTTAGGTGACCTTTTCGGTAATAAAATCTATGTTTTGTTTATCTTTATTGTCACATTGGAATTATATGAAGTACTGGTAACAATTGTTATGATATTTACTAAGTAATGGCTTTTAAAAAGTATTAGTAATCAGTTTATGGTGTCGATTAAGCATTGGAGTAAGGAGAAGACACTAAATAGAAATACGAAGCTAGTATGTAAGGAGCGTAGTCAGTGACGCATTGTAGATTTTCCTTACCCCTATGTAATGAGATAAAACCCAGTACGGGATTTTATGTGTTTTTCTAGGAAAATTTCTAAATATAGGTACACACAAGAAAAGATAAAATCACTGAAAGTACTTAGCGGATTGTCGTTCATTGATAACATCCGTTATTATACAATAATGGTGGCGGCCTGGCGGATAAATTATATTGTTGCTTCACCTCTTTAAAGGGTTCGGCACAAAAGGTCCCACTTTAGTTCTATTTGGTTTATGTGCCTATTGCGTAAACTAAGGTTTATCTAAATAAGGTTACGTTATTGATAAATTTTCTAGCAATTTACTTTTGCGAAAATACTTTTCTAGTATCACATCTATTCTTAAAAGGTGTTTAGCTAAAATAACTATAAGAGGTTCATCTACAATTCGTTGATTACCTACGTAAAAGCTAATAGTGTCTGAGAATACAAACCAGGCTTAATCATAAATTTGGTGCTGATTGAGAATCTCGAACCTGAATAATTTTATACTCGATTGGGACATCGATTTCAAAACTTTTGTTTCTTCAGCAGTCGATTTTAAGAAGTTTAACGAAACAGGCACTATTGCAAAAAGTTTTCTTGCCGTACTAGAATCGATATGTGATTTAAACGTATTTTCCTTGACTTTTCTCCAACTCTATCCAGTACGTACATTTCTAATACGTATTTGCGGACGTCTCCGGCCTTGGAGCTCTCTCTCAGGGGCGAAGTACTTGCTGTTGCCTAGCTCTAGTCACCACGGCTGCGGTTCGCTAGTAATAAATGTACATTGTATATTTGAGAGAGAATTCTAGGATTAGGAGAATTTATGCTTAGTGCGACCAGATTGGCGATACATAAAAGGGCAAAGTCAAAGTCGCCGTTCCTTGAATGCCATCATTATCGTTTGTCCGCAAATAAAGCTGCTGGGCCTTCTCACCTTTATCAGCCAGGTTCCTAAACGCATCTTTCTTCCAATAAGTCAAAGCATTTATTTCAATTAATCCTAAATTAAGCACTTTTGAAACGCCAAATTAAATTGTCCGTCAGTCCGTCCGTCAGTGAGGTTAGGCGCTCGTTCCAAAGTGTTGTTTCGAATGGAGAAGAACGAGCAAGAAACTCCATATTAAAAGTATCAAAAGGGCCAAATTAAAAGTATCCTTGACTGACGAGCATGCATGAAAATACTGATGATGCGAAAGAGGTATCTAAGATTCGTAGCAATTGGTGTTCCAATGTCTCTGCTTAACTCCATGGGAGATTGGCGTGAGGTTATGTATGTATGTAGATTTGTAGCTTAAATATTGAGAAATGTGTCCTGATATTATATTCGTAACTAACATGAAAAATTCCTGTATATGAAATTGTAGGAATAATTCTTGTATCATAAGAAATTATTGGTGTTTTGTTCGCGTATTGTCTCATATTCTTATTTTTTCTTTTTTAGCGAGTTTTCACTAATACATTTCCGTTCATTCATATGATAGAGTTAAAAATCGTGTTTGTTTTTAAATCCTATGTTAAATGATACATACATATCTAAATCGTTAAAATATGTTCAATGGTCGAACTGTATATGTCCACAGAAGATAATTACAGTCTAGGTTTTGAACTTAAAATAAAGGAAAAATATGTTGAACTTCAAGATATTTTAGTTTGAATTTGCTATGCAGGTGGCGTCTACGTGAATCTTAATCTTGGAATTATACATGCAGAGCCGAGCACCTAGTGGATATTAATATTTAAATTCCAAGCTGTGTGGTTTCATAGTGAGCTAGTTTAATTTCTAGTTTCTTATATATCTACTTTTATTTTCGAATTTAAATTCTCAATGAACCGAGTTGTTATTCCGAAATGTACTGCAAAGTTAATCTAATACTTTCTTATGTAGATAATACAAATACGTTTTTAAAATTTTAAATAAACTAATTTGTTTTGCATGTAAATGATATTCTTATCAATTGTACTTACCATAATAGGTACCTGCTATGTATAGACACGTATGTATCTAAGTGTTTGTAATCGCAGCTAATGTAAAAGTTTTGTTATTACTCGTACACTTGTAGGAAACAGATACTTTGGCCTACCTTCTCAATTCCCTGAAGTAATCCTCTATACGTTTCCGAGATTAATTACCACTCGACGCGAAATAAGTATCTTGTAATTTATGATACATAAAAACGTCCTTATAATAAATTACATGTGTAGCTACCGTAGATGTCCTACAATTAAACAATAAAGATTATTAGGAAGAAAAGTTACTTACCTAGCACCCGATATTGAGTCCCACTATAATTCGGTTTTTATTAAACGGCTTTATTTAGCTTGCCCAGTTTGTTTGTTTGGGTCAATTTTAGTAATAGGAATTTTACCCCTTTCCTGATGACAGATCAATCTGATATTTCCTCAATCAAATAAAATGGTATGAATGGTAGAATAGAGCTCATTAAACCAATACAAAATATGTATACTTGTTTAGGTTTACGCTAATGTATATTTTCGCGCTGAATAGTGCTTAATTCAAGGTCGTAAGTAATTCATATATTATGTCTATAATACAAGGTTAGAATTTTATCCGGAAATTCAAATCCACTACAGTAGATATATCTACTGTCATTCAACATAGTAGAAACATATAGTTAGGCGTCATTTTGAATTAAACATCGATTAAACTGTCTCTTTCAGGTTATATATTATAGTTTATCAAAGTCACTAACTAGAAATAAATTCAAAGAGGTTTTTAATGGAATTTTCTTTTCAAGTTTAGGTTTAGAAACTAGAAAACTGTAGTAATTTTCATTTAAATACCTAATTGAATAATTAAAACCCGATTGTTTATTCAATACATACATACATAACTTCACACCTGTTACGCTGCGCTGTTCCATGCACGATTCACGCCAGTCTCCCATGGGGTAGGCAGAGACAATGAAACGCCAATTGCTACGATTCTTACATTTAGTTTATTTAATTTTTATATAAACTATAAGTTGTAGATGTGCAAATTTAATCATAGTTCTTCTATTTTTCAATAAAACGTTACATCACAAAAACAAATAATTTAATTAAGACCGATGATTGAATCATGACAATTTTATTGTTGTAGTAACATAACTTAGTTAATAATCAATATTTGGATGTTAGGTAAATGAATGTCAATAATATTCTCAGGCAGTTACGATATTGATGGAAGGGTATTCATTTGTACATAGTTCCAGCACAACAATGTTAGTCATACATAAATATGTGTTCGTACGTAGCCGTTGCTACGCACGACGCGATTGATGCAATTCGGAACAAAAAATATATCTTATCTGTTTTGTCGGCGTTTTTATTGTATGTTGGTAATCAAGGGTTTTGATTAATAGACATCATACAATAATTATTTCTATGTCTTCTGATTGAAGATAAGATGTAAAATTATATTAACTACCATTACGTTATTTCTTCTGTACTTTCACTGAAAAATGTGATATTTTTGTTAAGTTTTTTAATAACCTGTTAATTCTCAAATTAAAACTAAGATTACGTATAAAATTGTAGTATTTATGGGATCGATTCTTTTATATTGTATGATTGTTGGTTGCAATTTTTTTCAGGTAAAATTATATTTTTTATTATTTTCCTTTTCAGTATGGCCTCTACTCATCGTTCATGGGGCCGTTCGTGTACGCTATTATGGGTACAAGTCCTCAGGTGAACCTGGGACCTTCAGCGTTATTATCACTTCTTACATTTACGTACACAAACGGTACAAATTCCGACTTCGCCATACTTCTGTGTTTCATGGCTGGTGTTGTCCAGCTTATAGCAGGAATAGCGCAACTTGGTAAGTCCATTTGTACTCTTTATCAGGTTTTAAACAATTATCTGTAAGGAATATTGCTCAATTACTTACAGTTTAATGTCCATAAAAACAAGATCATTATCTTCAATGATAACATAATTCGATGCAGTTCTCAGATATTTTTTAATGTAAGGACTCTAAGAACAAAGAAAACAAAGAAAAAGGTTTATTTACATTTTAAAAGATGACAGTAATTGTTGAGAGTATTACGAATAACAAACAATGTGCTCAGGACAAATAGTGTCGTCATGGCTTTGAGGAACTGTTAAGGTGTTAATATAACATTGTCTATTGTTTTAGGTTTTCTGGTGGAGTTTATATCTCTGCCAGTAGTATCAGGGTTTACGTCAGCCGCAGCATTGACGATCGCATCATCGCAAGTCAAGGGACTCCTAGGTCTTCGGTACAATGCTGACACATTCGTCACCACGTGGAAGAGCTTTTTCCAACACGTCGGCGAGACGAGGTTATCTGACAGCATGCTTAGCTTGGGATGCATCATAGTGCTCACAGTAATGAAGGTACGAATATTACCAAAACTAGACAAGACTTATTAAAACAACCTTAAGAGGCAATGATTTAAGG
This sequence comes from Spodoptera frugiperda, assembly GCF_023101765.2. Lineage (NCBI taxonomy): Eukaryota > Metazoa > Arthropoda > Insecta > Lepidoptera > Noctuidae > Spodoptera > Spodoptera frugiperda. The sequence goes on from NC_064237.1 coordinate 5,081,694, forward strand.
CCTAATTTTGCTCAAAACTGATTAAGGTAATAAAGCATCATAAATTCAGAACTAAGGGCCTAAATGCCTACCTATTATCGTTCATCATAGTTTGGAACATGTATTATGAGACATTACGTGAGCATACTCACTTAGGAGCAAGTTGCGCTGTTTATTTGTTAATTTCGTCGATAATTCAATACGACACGTTCCGTAGCGGTGAGCGACCGTCGTCGGGACCGCAACTTGGCAAACTCCGTTACAAAGTAAATACTAAGTCTGATTGTCGTCCCGGCACATGTACGGTTTACTAGATAGTAGACACAGAATTGGGGCAGCATCCCTTGTAATTGACTATTTGTATTGTCGGATATTGCTACTGAATAAGTATTATGTTTAACGAGGCTCGCGTGCCACGTGTCGAAGTTTAATCGAATATCTCAAATAACACTTAATACGCCGTTAAAAAGTAATGAAATGTTTTTTATACTTTTCCTAGAACTTTCATTGACTAACATAGAGTACTTTTCACACATAGCAATCTAAAGGAGCTACTAATAAGAAAATGTAGACAGAAAATGTAATTCTACATTATATTCCATTTTATAGTTATTATGTAGGAACCTATTCGTACAAATGTGAAGATTTGCAATAATATTTTATTAGAACAATGTAACTGTTGTACAATGTAACAAAGATATTGTAAGATTTGCATACTCTTTGTGCAGCGTGTTCTTGTTACTAAACATATTGCATATACCTAAGTTATTATTTAAACATAGTATTCTACCTTTACATATTCATAAATTAATTGTGACCTATTTTTAAAACGGTTTTATTAAAGTGCGCTGCAAAAAATGAAAGCCAACGCAACACTACATCTTATGTAAAGACATTAGATTTTTTGCAAACAACAACAAACCAGAGCCGATACCTATTTATTTCGCTTTTCCTAAAACTTCTCAAGGTCAGATTACGATTCCGACTGACAATGGTACGGTAAATGATCATTGAAGTCTGTGCAAATTACAATTAGTCACAGAAGCACAAGTGGTTTATTTTAGTTTGACCTTAAGTTATATTAATATTGGTATTATATTGTTGATATACATAATATCAAGAAATTAAATTAGTTGATTTGCTACATAAACAAGAGTTCTGTACTTCTGTGAAGAAAAACGGCACGGTCCGAAAGTTAGTTGCAAAATTACCAGGAGTATTTTATAAATACAGTGTGCTTAAAGAAGTCAGATTTCGCGTCTCAAACAACTTGCTCCTTGAAGTCGGTTCGGTTTGACGGGTCATGTCACCGTTCGCAAAGTATTTTGCTATTTAACCAGGACGAACCTGTGCTTGAGATATTTTAAAATTTACTTTAAAATGTAGGAAAAGGAATCCCTATACCTCATTTAGATATAAATTTTGTTTTACTAGAAGAAGAAGGACTCGTTATCAGAAGAAGACATAAATGCTATTTTTGTACCCACTAAAATGTGGTTTGTCAGACAGTCGACACAGAAAGTAGCCAGTTAGACTCATTCGTGCAAATACAACCGATAAACTTTTATCATAGTTAATAACGATGGGAGACTACCGACTTTCATTTTATTATTTTGGACGAAAGAAAAAGTTTCCCGGAATACAGACCGACGTCTGATTAAATCCCTTCTAACTTTGAACTAACTCACCTAAGTCGAGCTATTAACAACGAGGGAACTATTAAATCCATGATACGACTACACAAGTTGGCTCATAATTCAGTGTTGTATATCTGAAGGAGTTCATAAATAAATCAATTATTCTGAACTGTTCGAATCAAATTTAATCAAAGTCAAATGCAAACATGATTTATTCAGGCTTCGGTTGTAAGTTACGTACACGGCCGAAATCTTCTATCGCCTGAGATTAATACATAATTTACTTTTGGCATACTTCGACCGATGTACCTAAAGTTTACTTTGGAACTAATTCTCACAGCTGCTAGGGATTACTCCTTAGTAATCTCGTAACTGAGATATAAAATGGAGCTTCAACACGCTTATCCTCGATGTAATCGATATTCTGTTTAAGTTATATGTCTACAGCACGCGATCTGATTGATCTTGAGAAAATTTAATGCGTATCAATATAAAAAGTATGGGTAAAGTGGGGAAGAAAACTAAAAAGGTAATCTGGAAATACGGAATATACAAAATTCTTTAGGATTCAGTTTATATGGTTCAGTTAGAAAATCTTCGATTTTCCAAGGTTTTACAAAAACTACAAAGATGAAGAGCGTCTAAAGGTGCTTCAGGTATAAACGTAACGGTATTTATTTTCAATTTCAGGCGCTGAAAGACATCAAAATAAAGGACAAGGCGGCAGACGAAAAGGGTTGCCGTAAAGCGAAAGTGCTGAAAAAGTTGTTGTGGTTTGGCGGAGTGTCAAGGAATGCTGTGGTCGTGTGCCTGGCGTCACTCATAGCTTACTTCGTTTATGAAGATAAATACAACCCCTTCCTGCTTACTGGTTAGTATACTCGTATTATTTGACTTTACATTCATATTGACTATCCACTTCTAATGGTGTCATGGCGATATGTGGACGTTCTTAACTCCCATAAACATGCAGCCAATGCAGATACATGCTGCTATGAGATTTATAGTTTGGCGGGAACGTGATTTTAATCCGACGAGATAGAGAGCTCGTAGGAAACATTATCCCATGTTCTAGTGTATTTGTGTGTGAAATACTAGAAATTGTGTATTGAAAATTTAGGCATCTACGCTTCATTAATTGACTTATTATGTAAAAATAGAATGTCGAACGCACTTCAAGAAACGAGTCTTAAAAAATAGGTGCTTAATGTATTTTTTCTTTTCGTCTTCTCGGGCTAAAGTGGTCGTGTCCGGCCACTGCCTCCCTGGCCTTGCCCTTTCAAAAGAATAATAAACGTAGCGATTGTCGTCGTCAGGCCTAGTTTTACAATTAATTGATATAGGTACAGATACAGGGCACTTTTATATACTAACGTTTTATTTTAGTACTCAAGACACCAGCTGGCCTTGTACCGAGTTATAAGAATGGTTTAGGTTTATTTTGTTTATGTATAGTGTAAACTTGATAATGGATTTTGTACTAGGGCTTATATGCTATCTCATGTTACTTAGAATTTTATTTGTGGGTACAGGTTTGCAGAAGCAACTTTACAAGATTATTTTTTGAAGTCTATAAAAAAGTAAAGGTATAATAAATTACTGGTTCTTGTGAAATTTATGGGAAAAAGTTAAATGTTGATTTTCCATAATGGACTGAATGATTAATAAACTATTTATTTTAAGTCTTTCCTGTGACATTGCATGGAATGTAGCCGATCAATTAATCATGTCTTATGTGCGTTTTATAATAATTTATGTTTCTTAAGTTATTATGCATTTTTTGTTAAGTAATCGTTGGCTAGTAGACTATAAGGAAACACATTTTTAGCCGTTTATTTGCAGACAATTGGATTTCCCCAAAGAGCTATAAAGTAGTATGACGTGTTAGGTGTATTATTTTATTAATACTGAGGTGAAGGGTACACACTTCATTATTTCGTAGAATCGACCTATAGTTTTGTCTATATAGAAGTTATAATTTTGACTACTAAGAATGGGGTATGGATACAAAATAAATGTGTGGGTTTCAAGCTCATTGTATGTAAAATTAAGTATTAACGTTTAGATAGCACCTTCTGGTACCTAAGTCTGCCAGTAAACAAGAAAAGTAATAAATTTCAAACTCCGTAACAAATTATCAGCTCTCATACAAGAACTGAATAGGTAATTTGATAACATAATTTCGAAATAACGTACGTACCTAACATTGTAAATAGATTTTTTTTTATATGTTTAGCTGTCTGTGTACCTATTTGTTGATAATAAGTACGTATATTTTGTGCTTACTATCAAAAACTCCTCGAAATGTTATTTAATAATATGTATTCAAAAGTAGGTACTTAATTAGCTATAACACATGAACGAAGAACGTTACTAACTGCCGTACTCAGAGACATTCAATGATTACTTAAACTATTCCTTAGTAACGATTTTGTTTTGAAAACAATAGCTAAGGACTGGATTAAGTAACCATTAAATACTCTGAGTATGTGGTTATTTACTCGTACCAGATTTTAGCAAAACTACATTTTGCTTCTATTTTATGGATGTGTTCGTTAGGCTATACAGACTGTTATGATTACTCTATTAACTACATTCAGATGCAACTGAATATCAGCATTAGTCTCTTTAGATGTGACGTTCGTACACCCCATGTGAAATTGTGCACTTATTTCCTTAGAAGTATTCATAACCACATCCAAAGACTGATCTTTAATACGAAATTCATTTGGTCTACCACCTATACTATTTTACTTTTCAGGTACCATAACGCCAGGTCTGCCGCAGGTTCAGCCGCCAGCGTTCCAGACGACAGTCGGCAACACTACGTACACCGCTGGTGAAATGTTGTCACACCTCGGCTCAGGATTGGCTGTTGTACCCATCGTCGCTATATTGTCTAACGTTGCTATTGCTAAAGCATTTGGTAAGTTTTTTTAAATAACCTTATTTAATCTTTATCCTTCCTAACATGTAATTTATTAAGAACATACACACATCCTCGTTTTCATACAGATACCTTGACTTAGAGTAACTGAGCATAGTATATAGCAGTAAAACTGTACTATTAAAGAATTAAGTATAAAATAATTCTAGGCAGATGAAAATGAATTAGACTCTTTTCCATTCTATTTTCTATTTATTTCTTTTTAGTCCTCTCTATAAGTCCAATTAACCGACTTTGCCATTGAAACATAATAATAAAATCGATAAATGCCATTCGTTATTGGTTATCACGTCTGATATTATAGCAAAACGTTCAGATGGTTCAGACACATCTGTATGAGTAACAAACACTTACTAACTGAATTTGAACCACCATGTCGTAATATACTTGTTTCCTAACATTTTTATTAACGAAGCCGAATACCAGGGTGTAATAACTTAGTAATAGCTTCGTTACCGCGTTGGACCAGGTCGTGACAATAAGTACAATAACAGCAAACATGCCACGGCGAAAGCAATAATGAATTTTCGTTCCCCGTCGAGTCTCTAAGGTGATAATTAAATAGCAATGTTCTCATTTTGTGATGTTCCTCTGTTATTTGTGTTCTCCTAGTACGTTTATTCGCTTCGTTGCGTTTTCATCGACACTTGGACATTCCAATTCCCACATCAATGAACTTTCAAATATATTTTTATTGACGCTATATTTATTTTCAATCTTTGGTTATTATTGATTTATGAAATTTTTAATCATTGGTAATGTGAGAACTTATATACCTAGTTGTAGTATACGTACGGAGTCTTGATTTTAGGTTAATGTAGGTAGCATGTAAATAAATAGCGTAATAAGAACTTATTTTACATTTACACACGAAATATTATTAAAATAAAGGTCTATTTCGCGTAAAAAGAAATAATGTATTTACGCACAAGCACATCAAGTTTCAAGACGATTTATTTTTATTAACTTAAAACAATGCGGCGTTGTCGGGAATAATTTCAACATTAATTCTGCTTGTAAACTTCATTCAATTCATATTATAATTTTAAAATATTTAATTTCACACCGTGTGTGTGCATCAAAATTTTTGTATACGAAAAATAATCTTCAGAATTTAATTCGTGAAGAGCATGACAAAATTTATATTCTAAATTACTAACATATAGAGCTGAAGAGTTTGTTTGTTTGATTGAAGATGCGCTCATCTTCGGAACTACTCGTCCGATTTTGAATAATTATTTTTGTGTCAAACATCACGCTACGACCAATAGGAGCCGAGCAGAACGGATGAATCCGCGCGGGAGTAGCTAAAAATAATGTCAATTCAGTAAAATCTTTTTGGAGTAGATACTTGATACACTGAGGGCAAGTAGCATCCCATGAATAAGTTATATCCTATTAGACTGTGACTCTGTTATAATTACTAACGATTAATATGGCCAATGATTCCACATATTCTTTAAAATATAGTAACTGCATACATTTTTATGAACACCTTTAAAAATTCAATATCCGATCTGTTGACATTTAATTCCAAGTAAATGCTTTTAAATAATTTGACAATACCAGTGATGAAGCGTAAAAATGTTTACGGCAAACACATTGCATATGTTTGCCGATACGATTTTACAAAAGAGATGTCTGTCGATTCACGTCAGTTAAGCCAATGTGAAATTTATTCAAAAATCCATGCAATTTCAACTGCCAAGTAAAAATGTACGCGGGTTTGTTTATCCAGTGACGTTTCGTTTTTACTGAATGTGTACGAACGTGGCCCGAGCTGATAGATTTATCAACGGTTCAATATGATTTGAAGTAAATATTTGCAGGTTTTAATTTGCATAGACTTTACGATTTGTTTTTCTTCTCCAAGTGATTTGATATTATGTTTGGATTTGACTTAATCTTGTTATAAATATTCTTCTGACCTTGGTAGAAATCTTGATTTCTAAGGTATTATTTCGGTCTTTGGCCTCTTCCGATTTATTTGACTAGAGATTAGCCCAAAAGACTTCTTTTTACTTAATCAGAAACATGGCTTTCCAACGAAAATTCAATATTGCTATCTATCAAACTAAAAACAGATTTCAATAAATTGTTTTAAAGTCAGAGTACTATCGACATCAATTAAATATGAGTTTGAAAACTTTTGATAGTTTTATTACTTCGAATGTTTAAATTAGTTGAAATATGGTATCAGATTGGCCACGTAGAGTCGACAGAAACCATTGAAATGAGTAGAGAATATTGTAAATCAACTTTGGTAGACTTGTTATAGAACTATTGCTCATAATTGGATGATCTAATTGACTTTAAACAAATTGCTATCTTAAATTTCAAACTTGACTTGTTCATTATAATAACAACTGAATTTATGTTCATACGGTGATTGTAATCGAGGTGTTATTGGATTAGCGCTGTCGGCTTATAAACACGATTCTGAAGGAGAAGCCTGATAACACAATAGTCTGATGTGACATGTCTACGATTGTTTGCTTAAACTTTGTCTAGTTATAAGATCTTGTCATATAAAGTCACACCTGTCTGAAATGAAAGGCAGGCCTTGCTTTCATTGTTTTTTTTAATCTATAAATGAATTGGAACGACAAAATATTTTTTTAGATGAAAATCAAACTTATCTTTTGTTTTTAATTCGTACTTGGTTAACTAGACAACGAGGTACTATACTTTTATCTCGTAAACACAAAGAGAGACATGAATAGACAATATACTACAAAATGTTTAGACTTCAGTAGTTGAACAGCTTCTTTTATGTCTCTTTAGTTAGTATCATGAAAGAACTTTGCGAGCTTGTTAAAAATGTTCGCATCACTACCTTAATTTATACATATACATTATACATAAAGTTAAACAAGATGTATATCCTTTACGACTGTGTGAAATAAATCACAATAATAAACAGTGAAGTGACACAATGCTCGCCCAAAAACAAGTCACAATGGTTTAACAAAGTTGATAACTCGATAATATTTCAGCTAAGGGGAAAACTGTGGACGCGACACAAGAAATTGTGGCTTTGGGCGTTTGCAACATAGTAAGCGCTTTCTTCCGTTCAATACCCGTGAACGGCTCGTTTTCCCGAAGCGCTGTAAGCGACGCCTCCGGAGTCAAGACACCTGGCTCAGGAATATACACGGGTAAGTACTTAGAACGTAGAAATTGGCTAAATGTGCTATTCGTTAGACTAGCACATTACTCAAACATAATTTTGGAAGAAATACGGCGAGCAACTGGCTCGTGTAAAAGGATAAACGTGTTCAACGTATGTAAGTACATTTATTACGTGGATTCTGTTAAGATTATTGGGGATTCGTGTAGTAATTAAGCTGGTTTGTACGGTTGATTTATTGGAGATTAGTACGCACTTACTATGATTAATAGTTGCTGTTAAAAGAGAGACTTGACGAATTCTCGTCAATGCCCCGTGAGAGTTTAATTGATACTTACTAAACCATTAGACAAATGGAGTGACATTTTAAAAAATCTATCCTTCCAAAAATAAGCTTGAAATAAACGATAATAAAGCTTTGAATAATGTCAGTCGAATTTGAAAAAAATATCATCCCGAAAACAGTACCTACGATATAAACTACCAGTACCATTTTTGCTAACTCGATCTATGGCTATTTACAATTTTCATTGTTTTAATTTATTTAATGAGAATTTGTTGGCTATTAACTTTGTTAAGTTTTGACGATAGCTTCAGGCGCTTGTCATCGTAGTTCCCTTCCCTGTTTAGTGATCTCTTGACTACGCGGATTGCTTCAAGTGGAATAGTCAATTTTGATTTCCTGAAAACGTCGTATAAATTGTACGTAGACCATTTCCCTCTGGTTTTACAATCAAGTTGGACTGGGAAACAAACTTCAGTCGTAATGCTCTAGGTAGAATTGTAATTTCATGCATCGTGCACCCGAACGTCCGCGTTTGTCAGTGATTGCATTAGCTCCTGCGATATGATAGAGGGGAGTCGAGTCTCGTACTATCGTGAGCGTTCTATCGAGTTATAATTGAACATTTTCTATCAGAAAATCTTAATTGCCCTGTTCAACCTAACTAACGTAACCGGGACCACAGGAATTGGGTTACGAAAGTAGTTTACTCTGGATCAATGAAGCGCTTTGAAAAGTTCATTAAAAATATTTTCAACGTAATCTTGAAAGTGGATTCTTTGTACTTGGATTACTAACTTCATCTAAAAGTTTCTACTTTATAAAAAGTGAAAATTAAGTAATAATAATACTTAATCTTTTGACTAAAAGATATAAAGTTGTGATGGTTTTAGAGTCAATTTTCAGTTCTTTGTCGCTCCTGTCGTCTTGGCTTTAGAACTGAGATAACACTTGCTTTATCGTTACCATTTTATATCACACTCTATTTTTCTTCACGAATACTTTTCCAACGTTTTGCTTTTGTTTCGTTGTGTTCTAGTTTATAGTAGCCGATGTCGTATTTATACGGGTTATGTTTTGTATTGTGTCTGTATCTGTATTTGAATGCTTGTGTACAATATTGATTTTTCAATTTACTTGTATGTTGTTTTTGTAAAATGATTTTCAGTTAAATCGGACAAATGAGTTACTTCTTTATATGTAGAATTATTGTGTACTTAAATTTTTAAAGATATCACTAACGAGACATTGTAACTTAACTAAATGGTTCGTTATGCAGTTTAAACAAATTTTGCATGCCAAAATACACATTGACATTCTTTAAAACAAGTGAATCTTATTTAAAATGCAGTGTGTAGGTAGCGTAGCGTTGTATTCATTAAATTTTTAAATGCTTTGCCATAATTTACAATGTTTGCCAACTCTTTAACTTGACTGTAGTTTGTAACTGATACGGATTCATTTGCATTGTTTACTTTACAAACTGAAATATGTTTTCGGTCCTCACTAGATATGCAAATTAAAATAAACTGGCCGATGAAAATATGGCAGAACGTTGTCCCTTTTGGACTAAATTATGTAAAGATGTGAAACAAAGATTTGGGTTTCGTTATTTATGATCGTTTTATTTTTATAAAGATAAGTGCAATACAGTGATATCGTAAATCCAGCGTCGGCCGTCTCCCCGCCTCCCGGAGGTCAAAGATCGTGTGTCGCATTATGTCAACCTGCAAACTTGCTCTGTTTCGACTTTACATTATTCAGGGTGTTCCCAATGAATATTTACTCGCCCCAATTGAATCTCAATAGAGTTTTGTTAGTCCGACATTAACATTGCGGCTTGGATTATTTGGGAATCGTAATCCTCAACTTTCGTATAAATAAGTATTTTTGGGTGTCTTTAACTTGATTTGTGGGGAACAAACATTTTATGTTCGTTGTGAACTTGTTTTATGTAAGCTATATTACCTATTAGTATTTTCCAAACTGTAATACCGGCTACATAGTTGAGTATAGTTCATTGGACAGCATCAATAGCATTTATTTTACGTTTATTTGCTGTTCTAAACCGCTTCGCTTTTTGATTTAGTTTAAACAATAATTTATTATGTATTCAGCAAAGTGTTATCGTTTGCAGATCCCAAAATAGAACCAACAACAAAACAATGAATCCCCATTGCTGTGCTTATTTACAAATAAAATCAAACACAATAATGGTTCGCTAATGTAAATGTTTCTCTAATCAATTGAATAACACTAAGATTAAAATTGCAAATGGAATCCTGTAAATGATAAATTTATCGTTTACTACGGTTCCAAAGTCAGTCAAGAGAAATCCTTCTAGATTTCGTCGAATCTAGAACAAGTCAGAGTGATTTGTGGCTTTTCTAATGTTCGGGACGCGAATTCTCCGGCTTTTAATCTTAGGATTAGTTTTAACAGAAATGGGGTGTTTGCAGTAAGACAAATGTAAATCCAGCGATATAAATCATTTTTACCATGTGCGACAACAGCGCGAGGGAGTTATGTAGTGGGTACCTACTTCATAAATCTAAAAGTTTGCATCGTAGTTTACTGTCACAGCCAAGTTTCCGTGGTTTTACAATTTCAAATATACGTCTGAAATATCAGGAAGCTCCCTTCATATATGTATGTCGGGTGAATTTGTGGCTCCATTGTATTGAATGCACTCACCTTTTGTTGATTTATGCCGATTCTTGGCTATGATTTTAGCATTCGACTTGTGTTTAGATAATGCCAAAACACATAGAAGGCCTCTAGATCTTAATTATAATTTCTATGTACAAACTTTTCCAATAAATATTGACAACTTTTATTCATTTCGGTAATTTATTGTAATGTTTATTGTTGTTTTCAACAATTGTTTTTTGTTGTATACTAATACTTTTTACGTAGGTGCTCATTAATTCCGGCATAAATTTTGTATCAAGTATATCACATAAAGTGAAATTGAATACAAACATTTCTCATCTATTGTCCCACAGTCGCACCTCTTGCTTGTAATCATAATAATAGCAGTGCAATTAGCATTCCTGTTAATCTCCCGATAGATTCTGTATTAATTGGGCCAGCTATGTAGGTGTGTTGAGATATAGGGACATTCGTATTTAGCAACTATGAATTATTGATATTAATTGTTACAACCATTTGTGGTCCTGTTTAATAAGACCTGAGTTAGGTACGTTCCAGTTGTATAATGCTCTCTGTGAAATTAATAACCGTTTATACGCAGTAACAGACAACAGAGATGAGAGAGGTACCTACGCGGAATACCGCCGCAATCAGTCATTCAATACAACTTACTCTAAACAAGATTGAATTTCTGTGACAGCGACTAGTTCGATGCAGTTTCTATTAAAGTTTGATGTTACGAAATTCTAGGTAATGCACGTGCTTTTACTCCGAGATATCTCGCGCAGAAGTTATCTTTATGGTTAAAAGATGTAATAACTCACGTCGACTTTTTGGCTCGCCGGAGACTGCTGGAAATATGTCATTGCTTTCAGAGGATTTATTTAAACGTTACGCCTTTATGTAATAAGTGCGCTGTCTATCAAGTGCTCTCGTTATATTTCAGTTGAGAGGTAATCTTAAGTGTTGAAGTTTATATTGCTTCGATTAAACTTAGGAGAAAAGAACTTTTGACAACATATCTGAAGTTTTCACACAGGTACTTACTTAAAGATTTCTGAAGTTGTTATTTATCGGGACTGTGCGAAGAGTTGATAAATAAGATCAATCCTTTCAATATATATTTTTTATGTATTCAGGTATAATAGTGATACTGACGCTGGCGTTGCTGACACCATACTTCTACTTCATTCCCCGCGCTGCACTCTCTTCGGTCATCGTCTGTGCTGTTCTACAAATGGTCAATTATGAGATTATCAAAAAACTATGGAAAAGTAGCCGTGAGTATAATTTATCAGTATGTTTTTTCTATTTTATTCAATAACTTATTGCTTTTCTTAAGGGTTTATAAGTGTCCAACATCATTATTTTGAGCTTTCGTACAGTAGCCATTTTTATTTACAAAGCACTGTCTTAGGGTACTTATCTCGTAAAACATTCATCAAAATGAGATTTAAGGTTGGCAGAAGATACTCGTAATTTTACAGCAACGGCTTTCAACGTGCAACACTTTAGAATGTTTCGAATAATTTGAATGGGAGGAAAATCAAATATTTACCTACTATCGTATTCCATTAAATTCCATTTTCGCATTCAGCGAGGTACTTGGGAGACCCTTTGTAATCCCACTAAAGATTATAATGTTATTCCACTTGGTGGTAGACGAAAGTTCAAGAGTTGCCAAGTTTCTCTCATTGTCGCCCTTGTTATTTCGTGCCTCTTTACCTTCGACGCTGGAAGAGTAAGAAAAATACTAAAGCGGTTTGCAAACTTTCATAAGTGTCATGGTTGATGGGTGCAGATAAGGTCGAACGATTTTGTGCTGATTAGTGTGTTCTCTATTTGTTCCTTTTAGAAAAAATATGGTTTGTTAATAAATATGTAAGTTATTCTGTCTTATTTGCAAAGGTATTGTAAACATAGGCAATAACAGTATTGCAATAAGTCAATAATTACATTTATTAGAAACTTAAAAATTATTACAATAAGCAATATTTGCTTAGTTTCTAATACCTTTTATAGCTAGCGTTGATCAATGACCTCTTATTCGTTCGTGAAAATAGGGCCTGAAGTTCCTAAATAACTCAATTTTCCTTCATGGTTACGCAGACAAAGAAGTGCTCATTTAAACTAATAGCTTTCAGGGCTTTGTCCCAAACCCTACGCCTAAACTAAGCCTACGCTTAACCACGAATTTGTAAACGCAACACGTATTTAACCTAGGAAGCTGTTTAAAATTAAGGAACTGGCTGGATTAAGTTCATTAAGGCCCCGTCAGCGGAACTGAAAGAAAATTTTTAATATAGGAGCATGCTTCGTTGTCACGAAGGCTAAAGCTGTTTTAATTAAAATGTGGTCTCAAATGAATAAGCTTATGTGATGTTAATGATATTTTTACATAATATTCATTACTTTGTGTCGTGTATGGGATAGACTTTGTTAAGCTTCCCGCTTCCGAACCGTTTAGCTGGTACATCAACAACGCGCTGTACATTATTTCTAGCAGTAAGTAAGAGGATTAGAGTTATAGCCGCTGCGATGTCGGTTCATTAGTGACTGCAGCTGATCGAGGTCGAATTATAACGTCTTAGAGCGATTAATGTTCTCGTGGTAGCGGGACAATGAGATAGAAAGCGAAAAGGATTAAGTGAACGTCGTTTAGTATTTCGTATTCTGGCTTGAGACGAAACTTGCTAAATAATTATTAGATAAAATGAGTTGGAGGACATTCTGTTGCTTAATAATAGGCACATACTTATTGTTTACGTTAAATGACCATAAACATGTACTTTTTACCAGGTATGGACCTGATTCCACTGTTCGGCACTTTCCTATGCTGTCTATTCTTGGGCGTGGAGATTGGCCTGGTCTGCGGTGTGGGTGTTGATGCACTACTACTTCTGTATTACCACTCACGACCACCTCTAGACGTGCAGTATATTGATGTAAGTATATAATGCTAATAAGCTAATATGTGGACTGTTTACAACAAGTTTGAAAGGCTCCTAATTTGTAAGGCGAGCAATGATATCATTTCTATATTGCTCAGATTTTTATGCAGGCGATAAGCGTTTAGGAAATATGAATAAGTTATTATGGATTCGTTTTCATGGTTTGTGGACTTGCATACCGATACTTTAGTATGGCTCGTATCGTTGACTTCGTAATTAATTTGTTTATCGATTCGGTTAGTTACATTTTCTTTATGTCACCATGTATAACTTAACTCGTATTTGACGTTTTGAAATAAGCGTAACAAATATTATGTTTGTTAAACATTAATAGTTTTTAGAGATGTAGCTGCGTACGTGAAGTGATCACGTTTTGTCAGTCGTTGAGATGTTCCTGATTTGTGGCATACCACAACGCGCAGTCAATAAATCAGCTAGTGACAGACTGTCGCTTGATGACTGCGCTCATTACGTAACTTATTAATACAAGTTTAGTAGAAGTAATTGTCACTTTAATATATTTTGTTCTTGTATCTTTTCATGACATATTTCGATACTTTTTTATTTCACATTCATTTTTTAGATGAACGTTTTAGAACAATATATTTTTACATTAGCTTCTGCCAGCGGCTTCGTCCGTGGTATAAAAAGTATCCTATCAATCAAATCAACTCATTATATCCTGTCTGAATACCAAATTTTATCAAAATCCGTTAGTAGTAGTTTCAGCGTGATTGACGGACAAACATCAAACAAAGAAACTTTCACTTTATAATATATGATAATGGTCGAAAGTTAGGCAGAGGTATGACTTACAGACAATAAAAAAAAATGAGTTCCTATAACACTTTGTTCAACCATAGGAGTGAAAACAAAATAAACAGTTGAATTGGTAGGAAGAATAAATCGTGTTAGACAAAGTTGAGCCACTAAATACTTAACACTGAATAAAACAGTCAAAGCGTTTCAAGTCAGTTTCGGTGTGAAAAGGCTCTCGCGTACATAACGTGCAACTTTGCTGTAAGTTTGAATAAAATTCTATCAAATGTGAGTCAAGCATGCATACAGAAACTTTCCCCTCGCCCTTCCATGCATAGCGCACTGGTTTTTAAGTCATTCAGTAGATTTTTTCAAAAGCTATTTAGTTAATTGTTTTATTGTAAAATTATTTTTAATTAGTTGAGTTGTGTTTTAAAGAAGTATATTTTATTTCGTAATACTGAGTCCTACTAAAACATTTAGGTTTGTAGGATTCCGTAATTTTTTAAACGGTTTTATTTAGTGTGGCTTGCCTTGATCAGATTGTTTGTTTGGGACGAATTTAGTTATTGGAATTTCTTTACTGACGACAGATCATTATCTGACCTTTTTCCTAATTTTCTTCAGCCGTTTTGGGGATTAGTAACAAACGTACAAAAACCGTTTCGCATTATAATAATTTTAAGTAACAGTAAGATGAGAACTTAAGTTGTTATTGTTATAACAATTTCAGTTCTCACGTTTGTTACATGAAAAGTACTAACATATTGGTTTTGTTTTAGTATCAGGAATTCTTCTCACTATATATGATAAAGTATTTGAATAGCAGAATATAGTATTACATTTCATTTTTCACAGGACGGCGTCCTTCCACCTCACTACGCAATCCGTCCCGTAGGAGGTTTACACTTCGCGGGCGCGGAGAGAGTTCGCCAAAAACTATTTATGCTGCAACATAACAAGCCTGCCGTTATCCCGGTCACTACGATACACACCATGAGCAATGGTACTGACAGTGAAGCAGCTAGGAATAGTCAGAGAAACCTTCCTACTGCGAATGGTACAAGCAGTAATGGTACAGCTTCAGTCATCAAAAGACATGACGTCGAAGCGAATGGTGTTAGAACTACAGAACTGTTGGTCATATACTGTGATTCGTTATACAAGCTGGACTACACTTTCTTACAGGTATGAAAATATTTCTTTTGTTCATATTGTTTTTAATTTGACTTTTGGTCGAGATTTTGTGATGAATAATAAAAGGTAAAATGAGTTTGTAGTCAATCACGTACCCAAACTGAGGTAATAGGTTGCCGGTTTGAAAAGCAGGACGGAGTGGTTTTTAGTCAGTAAGAGTCTGACACTCCCTCTCGCCTCGCCCAAGGTGGGAGAAGAGATTGGATGATTTTCTTCCTACAAAAAACAGTCAATCACCTACGTCGAAAAATCTCATTAATTTCACCATCATCGTTTATTTTTATCCAACTGTATATCTATAAATAAGTCTAAAACGACAGATCGACGTGGAATGGGAATGGTATACAGATACAATCTGGAATCGATTTCCTAAAATAGTCATTAATTACTTGAGGTACAATCGGTCTGCGACACCCATAATCGTAAAAGCAATCAACATAAGGATTACTGAATCCACATCCCACATATTGATACCCACGTGCGATAAATCAAGATATTAACACTCCACATATTCGTGTTCTGATACAATTTCTACAATTATATTTAGTTTACACCATAATATTGTATAGTGTGAGTAAATTGATTTTCCTTTAGCGTCTGCTTACATACGTTGAGATTTTCTCGTTGATATGGGTGATTGAAGTTATAACTAGTACTTATTTTGTTACTACAGAATTATAGGTAATAGGTTCCCCCGGTATTCGTCACAAATGCGGGTCCGATTTTTTTCTTCGTGAGACGTAACGTTGCCCTTTCAAAGATAGCTAAAAAGAATTATCTCATTTTAACTACCTATCACTGCTAAGTAAATACATACTCTAAAATCAGGTTTCAAGTTTGGTTTCCGACTCATTCAAAAGCTACAATGAGTTTTCTATCTGAACGTCCACAAAATCTAGAACAACTTACTTCTACGGATTCTACATCAAAGTATGAACGCCATTTCCAAATTAGTGCAAGGTAACGATGAAAATATAAAAATTAAGATAAATTAAATCATTAGCACGCATAAGCCACAAATGTACCCTTTTAGCCGATGTTAGCAAAACATGTTAGCAGTAACGATCACATAATGTTCAGTGTCGGGTCACTAGCTAGGCTAGGCATCATTTAACCATTCATTACGGCCAAATGGCTAGCTCATGTTTTACTGTTAATGCTCATTTGTTCTACATTAAAACCTTTTTCTAATAAAAGTGTAATGTACCTATGCATTCGATTAATGTCCATCTCAGTACTTATGTGTGAAACTACCAATGGTCTTTAAGAGACGCTAGACGCTAACATAAAAGGGATCGTATGATTTCTATTTTATATACACCATTTCTACCCATGAACAAAGCTAGTCTTAAAGTACAGTGTCTCCGATATTTTTTTATCATAAATCTGTTTAGTTTATTAATATGGTTCACTGAAATAAAATTTTCTTACTTGTGAACCAACTTACCTGGCGAACTTATGTTATATACAAACATACCACTTACATAAGTAAAACCATGAGACAGATCTTGTTTATTCCACACAGGTATAATAAATTTGCCTTATAAGGACATTATAATATTTGGGCATAAACTTCCGCGTCGCGTAATAAGGGCGGAAAAGCAAATGATTATGATTGTTCAAATTAATTGTGTTTACTTTTAATTAATGTACCGGCCCGTGGCTGTTGCGTGTTGAATGAATTAAGAATTACAATGCATCAAAATATACGTATTTTGGTTTCGGAGAAAATAAACCCGGGGATAAATTTATTCTTTACAAACTCTTGTTTAGGTCAAATCTTATAATTAGAATGAAAAAAATCCCAGCTGAATACATTAAAGGATGTATTATTACTTCAGCTACATGCCATATTAGGATGAAATATTAGCAATTTAATTTACTTTTTCTTGTTCGTCTGAGCTGTTACGTATTATGAAACTATCAATGACCTATTCAAATTGTGTTTAAAGGGGTATACTCGTATATTTATAAATCTCACTTTGATGCTACAAAAAATGTTAAGGTTTTATACAAAGGATATGTGATCCCTATAAGGTCCGTTGACGATATTACATGTCTATCGCGGGTGGTCAAGTGGAACCTCCATATTCTATTTTCGGGGTTGTTATCACGAAATTATCCCTCCACCAAGTGACTTTTAGTTGAACGACCTTAGAGAAATCACGTGTAAGATATTTTATCTTGCTGGCTAGTGAATTAGAAATACAATCCCGTATGATACGTGATGGTTAATTATTACTTGGATATTTTATATTTACTTACCTAAAATATAAATGGATTTATAAAAGCAAACGAATAATGTAATGGAGTGAATATAAATGCACCATCATTATTTAATAAACATTATCAAAATCTCCGCCAGCGAGCACGGGAACCAAATTATCGTAAATGGATTCTCTTAAAATATTATGAACAGAAATAAGCTTTGGTTTCGACTTAAAGCCTTTGATGGAAAGTCGTTATTTGGATTTCCATTGAATCAATCGGAAATAGCAAAATGTAATACCAAGAAAACTAGAATACAGAATGTTTTTTGTGTACCTTAATTGGATTTATCTGTGCCTTTTGTGAAAGAAAATGGGGAATAAAAGGGTCGGTATCACGCACTTACGTAGGCAGGTACCGAGGACTCTTTATCTTGGAAACTTGATCCACAAAGTACTATTCTGAGAAACGTAAAGCCACCTTTAGTACTAAACTATTTATACTATATAATTTTACTTACTTAGTCTTTTTATCAGCTGATACATCGGGGTATTGATGGATCAGCTAACTATTAAATATTATCATCTTTACATAAAACCTCCGTCCGTACGGTTTGGTCCGCCAACAACACAATGCCAACAATACATAGTTTTACTTGAACATGTATCAGTAATGTTCACATTGTGATACTATTTCAGAAACATATCTTTTTGCAATAAAGTTTATGATTATTTTATATTTATTATGAAGTGAACCTTATCAATACAGAAAAAATATTTGGCAATCTAAACCAAAAGCTAAACTAACTTACCCTAATTCATCTGCCTACCTAAATTAACAAAAGATAACCAACTAAACCAGGGTGTATAAAATTAGCGTCAATTTAATATTCCATTGACCGCAAACCACAACGTCAAATCACATGCAATGTTGATGTGGCGACCGCAACCAGAGTTAAAACGTGCAATAGGCGCGCTACTTGCTGCAAATGTTATTAATATTTATGTGCTCTGATATTTGTACTGAAACTTTTATATTATATACACCTACCTACATGTACACGCCTATTGATTTGTGTAGAGTTAATAGTGTTTACTTAGTTTAATTGTCGGACATTGGTGTTTGATTTACGTGGTATTATAAAGAATTAAATATTTCAGATTTTGGTGATTCTCATTCGATATTGAATGGGCGTGTACTGTTATTGAAAAATGGGACCTGGAATTTACAAAGTCTATGTAAGGCTACGAGAAGGCTTATCCTACTTTTATAGACAGAATTATGTAGAAAATAGTCGAAATATTTTAGTGAAGAGAATAAAAAGGAGTAATGTTCATTTTTGATTAAAGTAGATGTTATCAAAAAGTACAAGCACAACAGTATTGTATCCACTGTAAATGTGCATAATTTAATTTCATAATTTTATGTACAAAGTTGATATAACTTTTATGGATGTTACTTGTTGGACGGTGGTGTTTTATAGGGTCATTATATTGTTCCGCGCTGTGCGGCCTGGCTCGATTTAAAGTGCCCATTGGAAAATCGAACACGATTCGTATTTACTCTTTATTAAAATATATTTTGGTTATACTACTAGTGAACTTCCGCGTGGTTTTGAAACCCCCATTTTTATAGATCGTGAAAGGCAAATAAAACATTAGTTTTTCCAGACTGTTTCTAAGAAAAAGATCTGCACTTCTTACCCGTAATATTTATTAGATTTTTTTATCAAACAAGCTTGGCTTTTTATACACTAATCTTAAAAGTTAGCCATAATCTCTCGGGGTACGAAATGATATTGGTTTTGATATATTAATTCAGAAGAAGGTTATAGGCTATGAAACATCAGTCTGGAATGGAGCACTCGTGTGAAACTGCGGGCGGAGCTAGTTTATTAAAGTATACCTAACCCCATCTAGACTTGAGATCGGTACCTCGCTATAAACCCGGGTTTTATCTAATAATATAAAATCTTGATTCCTAGAGGAGTAGTAGAACGAAGTTACGAAGGCTATACAAGTAAAATATTTGAACGTTAAAATACATATTTGAAAGCTTTCAATATTAAAGTTAATGCAAGTTAGGCAAGTTCGACTTTTCTTTTACGTAGTACATTCTCATTTGGAGTTTTATTGACAGACACGTAACAGCTGTTATCAATTTATCAAACAATAACTACTTAGGGCTTTATGAATATTAATGAGAGTTTCACTGTTTTCCAATGTGTGTAGGTAGGTACAGCATGAGTTTTGCTAAAGTTTGCGATTTTATAATCTTGGACTAAGAATATTCTCCATTATTGCCATCACAAAATTAAATGTTCTTGTTGTTTTTAACAATAAAGATTATATTGAATAGAAAGTTTTCTTAACGATGAAGGTATTGAATATTCAATACAATAAGCGGGTCCTAAGTAAAACTAATCACTGCGTTTTACATGATAATATTTTCATAGCTCGTCGTCGCCTTTAAGATTTTGTTTAAAAAGCTATTATGGGGAATTCTTAATTTAGAATAATAAATACTTGTATCACCAGCTAAAAAGAAGTAAAAATATCATAGCGTATTAATATAATATTTTTATAAAAGATAGGTAAATAATAGCTAAAGAAGAAAAGAAGAAACTTCTAAGAAAGTTAAATAAATTTAAACATTTTCTTTTCTTTTTAAATTAAAATTATATGAAATTCTATGAATTTGTTGATGTTTATGAGGTATTACTTAATGTAAATTGGAATTGAAAAAGAAGATTATACTTACCTTTTTGTTAATTAGTAGATGAATAGGACAGTAATTGGTCAAAATGTAGTTTGAAGAATCAACTAGAATGAAAGGATCACGTTGATCATTTAATTGAAAAGGAAACCAAATAAGAGAGATTGAACATTTTGTTAAATAATTAGGTAAATTATTTACTGAAGTCGTTTTTTATCAATTTTAACCGACTGTGGTAATATCCAAAATGAGTTGTGATTTTTTATGTATGTATCACATACGTTCCTATAGTTAGGGCCTGTTTTACCACCTCTAAGTAAGTCCCCGATAAACTTATGTAACAGATAGATCATACAAATTACGTTCTCCATTCAAATATATCTGGTACATAGCGGCTATCCAGAGATTGTGAAGGAGGTCCTAAATATTAATTTTTATTGTTCCAGAGTATGAAAATGTTGGTTCAAGACTGGTCACGCGTTGGTCGAGTAATTTGGTGTAACGCCCGGCCAGCGGTCAAAGAACAACTGACAGAAGTGCTGCCTGAACCTATATTCTGTGACAGCAACCAGTTGAAACCGTTCCTCAAAGGTAAGGAGAAATCGCCATACTCACATTGATAATTTCAATTTCATACATACTCTTTTGCTTGCTTAGTTTGCTTACGTACTGTTTCTTCTCTAGGGACAAGATACTGAATTACTTATATTATATTATTCAAAGAATTAGTACAAATCACATAAAGAAGAATCAATTATAATAATATTGTACACTTGATCCAGATGTTTTATCCCGTGAATGCGTAATAGCACTAATCTAGTGTAGTGCGGTGTAGCATTTCAATAGAATGTATGCATATTAATCAGTTCCGCATGAATTTCACCTAACAAGTGAATCACAGCGTTTCGAAATAATAATGCGTGTAACTCAATAAAATAAATTAAAATAGAAACGGTATGCTACGGAATTACTTTCATAAAGATTGTAGTATTACGTTTCATTAGCGTATAAATTATTATTGTAGTTCTCAACTCGTGTTTTGTTCATAAACATTATTACTTACATTATTGTTTTTTTCCTAAGAGAAGAAGCACGTAGCGTTCACTTCACTCAGTTGTCCACGGTCCTGTCGTAAAAGTTAATGGGGAAACTTGTAATATTTGCTTCGGAATGACGTCAAATGTAGGAACACTCTTGTATGATATTACGTACCTGAATCTTTAGTGTCTTATTTATACTGATTTTTTTCTCATGTTATTTTTACATCCTGTGGATACCATAAAGGTTACAGCGTAGGTAGGTGTCCCATTCAATAATGAATCGTGTTGCATTACAAATACAGACGAGTTTAGGTAAAAAAGTCCATTACTCAAAAAGAAGGATGATGTACCACTCGTCTGCCACAGTGTAGAACTTTTGAAAGCTCTATAAACATAACTCATTACTTGGCAGTTGAACGTGACATATTGATAGTACGGTATGGTTTATTAAGCATTATTGGAATCACGCCAATCGGTGGTTTAATATGCAATCAGAATAATTCGTTTGGCGGACAAATTATTTCGATTGCATCCCGCAATACAATGACGTTCAATTTTCAATTTAACATAATTGTTGCAGGTACGACGGAGGAATCACAAACCATGAGTAACGATACTACAGCGTTTTAGTTTTTAATGTTTAGCATTAAGGAATCTTTCATGTGTTTTTATACAATCTTTGGACACTAGCCATTTTATAGAGGAACAAATTGTATGAATTCTATGCGCTCAAATAGTAAAATATTTTGATCGACCAGAAGACCTAGTGCAAGTTTCTTTTACGTTAACGCGTTCCAAACGTTACTACGTGTGTAGCTTTCTGATTGGTCAGTTAACTTGCAGGCAGCCAATTAGAGCGTTGTAAACGTGTCGTTAGCGTTAAACTTATAACAAACTCGCGCTAGACTCTCTGCAGGGTTTAGGTGTGTCAGTGTAAGCAATATCTTAGATATTATATTAAATAGCAATATTAGATACACAAATACAAATAAACTAATTTTACTTAATAAATGGTTTTATACAATGGTAGTGTCTTCCGCTGGACGGAAAATTCGTAGACTTACAAATAAATTTAATTTACGTATAGATATTTTATTTATGTATAGATCTTGTTGTGATAATTAGTTTACTAAAAATAACGCAATATTATAAATGTTTAATTAGAAGTATGAGAAATGGATCAATGAACAAAACATCTCCGTCCTACTTTTGAATAAATATATTGATAGTCAGTTTCAGTGAACTATCTACCTACATAAATAGTATACCAACTGTGATTAATTTTACCATTTAGATTTAGCTCTTAATATAATAGGTGTAAGGTGCATTGTTCAGTTACCTGACGAGTATTAAGCCAAGGGTACACTAGGGGAGAAATGTCCTGCGACACGTGTAGACTTGGTCTTAATCTGGAGTCAGTTAACTCTTATGTATTGTAAATACTGTATATACATTTATGTTTATGATGATTATTGTATATATTGAAGTTTTTATAAGCTAATAAAATTATTTCAATATTAAATGTTTGTTTTTATTATTCTATAGTTATTATTTCTGTATCAAACTGCATCTCGACAGTCGAGTAAATTTTTAGGAATTTTCCTTTTAAATCTAAAACTTTTCTCTTAAATAAGCAACTCAGGCTTGAATTCATGATTGCACAGTTGATGCGGTGGCTAAGCGACCGGCTGCAATGTGTAGCGGGTCCGATTCCTGCACGGAGCAACTCTTTGTGCGATCCACAAATTGTTGTTTCGGGTCTGGGTGTCATGTGCATGTGAAATTGTATGTTTGTCTCACGAAACAGGACAAATCCTAGTGTGGGGCAACGTTTTTTAAATAAAAACAAAACTTGGTTCTCATTTTTATCAACGAAATCGAGACGTTGATGAATGATTCGCATTTTCGACTTCCTAGTTTAAACTTAATACAAGATTAATGTTTAAACTTAATGTAAGGTGAAGTATCTCTTTCGTAGTGGAGGTTTATAGTTAGGTTAGGTATTAGGTTGTCTGTTTAACCCTCCAGCTAATTATTGCACGTACAATAGTTCTGTTGTTTACTTATAATTACTGTATGATATTAGATATTATTGTAGTATTACGAATTTGCGAGCCTATATGCATTATTATGATAATATCATATGAGAATGTAGTTTTCAAATATAAACTTAAAAGGAATTGAAGAAGGAAGTTATATAGGAAATGTTGAGTAATCAATAATTATTTTTGAAAAAGAAATAAAATATCTATAAATAACTGAATAATCTCTTAGATATTTGCCTGTTTGTTCTAAGCAAAACAATAAAAAATAAGGCAGAGAGTATGTTAAATTATTTTTTTCAAAAGGTAATCTTAAGGAAGGGAAAATCTTATTTTTTTTACCGCCTCCATATTTTTTAAAGCTTTTCCTAAATGCTTATTTATACTATGCTTCAGCATAGTATTTTTCAGACTTAACTGCATCAAAACAGTTCAAACTGAGAACCTCCTTATTTGGAGTCGGTTAAAAAGTAGACGTTGTCACGTCTTTTCATATCCATGCATAGTTTAATGAATTTTACTACTCGTTTAAACAATTGGTTTTGCTCATTAGCGTCACTTGTGAGGTAAATCATTCGATTATCGGGGTTCTAAATACGAGTATAAAAGTGACATGTACTGAATATCAACTCACATTTCACTCAAACTTTGTAGTAAGTTTACTCCACTACGAAGATGCGTTCCATCAGTGTTGTGTTGGTACTCGTTGCAGTTGCTATAGCAAACGCGTCAATCACGCCAAAACCACATTACGATATAGATAAAGCTCCAGAATTGTATGAGCAGTACCTTAAGGACTACAACAAGCATTACAAGGATGAAGCTACCAAAAATGAGCATTACCTAGCATTTGTCAAGGCCTTAAAAAAAATTAACGAATATAATGCAGAGCCCAACAATACTGCAGTATTCGGTCTTAACCAATTCACTGATTATACCGAAGAAGAGTGGAGAAAGATGTTTCCAGGATGTAAGTTTAGCATTTATTATTCCCGGTTTGGGTGTGATGTATGAATGAAGTCTTGTGTTGGTAAACGAGCCCACGACACAGAAGAAAATGTTAATGTTTCCTTTGAAATAAATAAAGAAATAAGAAAGAATTGTCCTCATCCTTTTGCTTTCTAGATAGCCATTACCTACTAAGAAATATCTAACGATTCTGAATGTGTTATTTTAGCTTTGTATTTCCAAAGCATGGCATGTCATATTTGCATTGCATGGCAACGCTACGTTAAGGAATAAGTTAGTTTTTCTGGAATGCATCTAGTTTAAACAACAACAAAAACAGATGGCTCGTACACATACCTTAACACTGGTGAAAACGGACTCAGCTAAACTATGTTTTTTATATGGAAAGATGCGTGCTATGGATGCGTGCTATGGATGTGTGCTATGGATGTGTGCTATGGATGTGTGCTATGGATGAGTGCTATGGACGCGTGCTATAAATATGTCCTGTAGATGGTTTCCCTACTATCAATACGTCGCATACTTGAGCTGCGCATCTTCCTTGCATAGCTAGTACATAGTTTACTATCAGTGGAAACCGTCACATAGTTTCATATTCACAGCTATTATATCTTCGTAGCCTAGCTACTCGGCTCTTCTTTACGCCTAATTGTACTAATTTGAATACTTTTTGTGTTGGATAGTCATTTATCGAGGAAAGCTATGATATATAAAATAGACGCTACGATCAATAGGAGCCGAGCAGAGAGGGTGAAACTGCACGGAAATAGTTAGTATTTAATAAAAATCATCGAAGTATCAGAACGGTGAAGGTAGATCTTGCACGTCTCTTCTACAATATATCATTGTCAATATTACGCTAACGCGACAGAATTTTGGAATCTGTTTGGCTCAATTTATTACATAAAGGTATAATAATACATTTTATTGCTAGTGTGAATTTGTTATGGGCATGGATGTTAGAGTCGTCTGTATTACCAATATAGTAATCATTTGACTATCGATGACCCATATACAAGTATATAAGTGACATATACTTGGATATCAACTCACAGTATATTAAAACTTTGTAGTAGGTTTACTCCACTACGAGGATGCGTTTGTTCGGTATTGTATTGGCACTCGTTGTAGTCGCAATAGTAAATGCGGCACCGGCGGATAAAGATAAAGTTACAAATAAAAATAAAGATAAAGTAAAAAATAAAGTAAAAGATTTAGTTAATGATAAACTAGATGACGATGTAGATAACGATGACGTGAAAGCGGCACGCGCGGATAAAAATAAAGTTAAAGACAAAGTCAAAGATGAAAACAGTGATGAAGTTAATAATAAACCATATTACGATGTAAATAAAGCTCAAGAATTGTTTAAGAAGTACATTAAAGACTTCAATAAGCAATATAAGAATGAAGCTGACAAAAATGCGCATTACCTAGCATTTGTTGAAACCTTAAAAGAAATTAACAGAAATAATGCAGTGAGCGACAGTGCCGTATTCGATCTTAATTATATGGCTGACTATACCAAAGAAGATTTAATAAAGACGCGTGGACTATTAAGTGAGCATTTTTGGAAAATAACTATCGTATCGTGGGGCATACTAAATTAATTTTATTGAAAATAACGGTTTGTTCATTTATTCGTGAAATTACTGAGAAAATATCTACTAGTTTTACGTCATAATGGGATTCTGACTGTCCGGGATCGTGGTATCACTTCGGCGAAAAAAAAAAATACCCACCTATAGTATATTGACACTTCTTTTTTTCCTTTCTAGTTCCAACGTTAGCACCTGCAGTCAGCAACTGATGACGAATATTACACAACCGCATCTATCGAGTTGGATTTAAACTTAACAATAAAGAATGATCATTATTTTGCTTTGTATTATTTACGGTTTTTTCTTAACAAATCTCCTCGTGGTTGGTTTTCTATGAAATAGGTTGGCAGTCACCTGATGGTAAGCGATCGACACCACCCATGGACGCCCGAAACTTTAGAGTAGGGAAAGTGCATCCAAGCGAATTTATTTAAGTAACTACTTATACTATACTTTATACACCTACTTCCATTGTATATAGGAATGCATAAAAGGAATGTATATAGGAACGCAAATGCAATTTTTCATCAAAATCAATCGTTTGAAAGTTAGACGCTTCCATGGGGGAAAAAATAGTGTCTCTATAGTGTATTGATAAAAATTGTTGATACCTTTTTTATAGGAAATTTCCTGATCTACAAATTATGCCTGAAGTATATTTGCGATAAGACCCGTTTTCAAGAAAAACGCGAAAAACCAATTTTTTGGACCTTCTTACCTCGCTAAAATTTTTTCCTTAAACAGGATCAATTGGGACTTTTGACACAATGTTTATAATTGTGATTTGAACATTTGTACCAATTTTCAGCTATGTGTGGATTTGTCTTGAGTCAAATGTCTAATTTGGCCGGACTATAGATCTCGTCGCTAGAACGTTATCCATTTGATGAAGGCATGCAGTAATGCAATTTTTCGTCAAATGACTTTGAATAGGCGGTTTTACATTGCCGCTTCGAGGATAAGTTTCAATGAAATAACGTTTTCAAAACTTATCAAACTATGCTACCACAGAGTATGAAACGTGCAACACCTTGCTAATTGAATCTATCAGGCGCTGTATGCATAAAGATTTTTGTGATCTTATATTGACTAAATTAGAGTACTGAACAGCAATATTTTATAGTGAAGAAGCTTGCACTTTACATCAGAAACGCACAATAAGGGCTTACGTGTTTGAGTTCACCCGATCGCGCTAATGTACCATGAGCTATTTTTAAATATGTCTTATCATTGTAGCTCTATTTTGTTAGAACTGCTCTTTGAATTTGCATCACGAAATTCTCTATTGGCAAATAGGACCGCACGCTACATTATTATGGCGCAGCAGTCATCATCATCATTATCAGTCAGAAGACGACCATTACTGAAAAAAGGTTCACTTAGTCCTCCACTTCGAATGACACCTCGCCTCTTGAAATAATGAAATAATAAAATGTTGCTAGTAGCATGTTATACCTAATTATAACAACAGCAAATCAATAAATTGAACGATAGCCGTAATTGCATATAACAACACATTATAGATTCGCTGACGACCAAAACCTTGTTTTCCTAGTATCGCGATACACGAGTTTACGTGAAAATGAATTGTATTACATTTCCATTGCTCACTTTAGTAATAGTTATTGCTATTGTGTGGTCACTTGATAAAAATATTGGATACTATGATCTGAAAACATCACCGCAGTTGTTTAGACAATTCGTAATAGACCATAAGAAGGTTTATAATAATATAACTGATTTGCTAACGCACTATGAAGCATTTAAGATTCATTTGGAGACAATAAATAGGATTAATCAGAAGATTAAAAAAAGGGGAGCTTGGCAGGTGATCGACGAGTTTGCTGATTTGACACTGGAGGAGTTACAGGCGATGCAGTTTCCAATATGAACAAATGTATGTATGTAAGTACTTAAGTATGTACTTCATAATATTATGATTTTGTAACTTTGACGGAAGCTTCCATGGATTTCAATCTCCTTTTTTCGAAGTCAGGTTATACTTAAAGTTGTTCAGCCAATTGCGAGGTAATCGCGGACAAAAATATATACAGATTAAACTGAGAACCACCTCCAATTTTTTTCGGTCGAATAATTTAAAAAAATTCTTAACTTGTATTTTTCACAAATCAATAATTTTACTAAATGACACATTTGGAAAGTTTTTGATTTTTAGGAGGTTCATTTATTCGAAAAACGCCTGCATTTTAAAACTTGAATTCATCCTTTTCGAAAAATTATTTCTAAAAAAAAAATATTTCACAAACAACCGAGTTCTCTGTATTATATTGCGATAGCTTATTATTATTAATAATTGCTTATTCCTTTAACTTTATATTCCCAATTTTATTTACAGAATCAAATATGGAGAAACATCCGTTCAGCGTAAGATTTAATTAAAATATGTTTTTACATCTTTACCTTTAATAAATTGAAACAACTTTAATACATAAAGTTAAATATTTTATGTTTTTTATTTACACAACTGTTTTACAAGGATAAATTGATTTCCGTGCTTAGTATAAAACGATAGGCACATAATATTAGGACGTAAACGGCTAAGATTAAATTGTTTAACTATTGTTAAACTTCGTTATATACGTATTTTTAATAACACGAAGCCTACAATATTTCATTACATTGTTATATCACTGTTGGCACCACTAAGAAGTATTTACTGTGTTAAGATATTTTTTATCAAACTTGTACAAGATCTGAATGCTCACAGAAACGGGCAACACCGCACGAATATTCGTTCATCTGATTGGCCGCACCCACACCCAATTTAATTTATACACTTTGATGGTGTCTGTTTGAACTGGTTGTGGTTAATAGCGTCATCTGTGAGATAATAATTTAGTCATCGAGCGCCCATCGAGTATATAAGTGACATAGCAATCGAGTGTGAGCACGCAGTACATTGCAACTTTGTTAACAAAGAAACAAGTGCCCTATCGTTAGCGATGCGTTCCGTCAGTGTCGTGTTGATTCTCGTAGTGGCAGCAATGGCGAGCTCTGCGCCCTCTGACTTAAGTCCTCCCCCAAAGGAGCATTACGACTTAGAAAGGGCCGATGAACTCTTCGAACAATTCATAAAGGACTACGAAAGGGAATATAAGGATGAAAATGATAAACAAGTGCATTTCCAAGCGTTCGTCGAGAGCTTGAAGAAGATCAATAAGTTGAACGAGGAGAGCACAAGCGCCACTTTCGGTATTAACAAATTCGCCGACTACACTGAGGACGAGAGGAAGAATATGTTCGGTTTAAGATGTGAGTACCCATTTTCTATTACGTTAGAGTTTTGATCGCTGCCGTGTTTATATTAAGCACGAGTTCGAATCGTGTCATGGCGTCATGTTGTAATCTATACTTTGTAATGTAAACCGTAATCTCAAGCGCCCAGAGTTTATATTGGCGTGTACGCTCGATATAAACACAATAACAAAGGCGTACTTGATTATGTTTTTAACAGGAATCCATTGTTTTCGGATTTGTCATAGTACCGTACAGATAAAGCGTAAATAAAACTAACCTCTCTTTGTAAATGATTGTGACATTTTGTTTATAGACAAACGGGTAAATTTTTTATGTAAATGTTCGACCTTGATATCTTGGCTTTTGAGAGTTTCTAAAATTAGTTTGTAATGGCTTGGTAAATCAAAATAAAATACGAGTTTAGAGGTTCAAATATTGAGAAACTACAAAAAAAGTTGGTCAAGTGTGATTCGGGCACATTTAAAGTGGGTTCCGTACTAAAAAACTTGTTTTATTTTTGTTTTTAGTAGTTAATTGTTATTCATTAATATGAATTAATTAATATACATAGATTTAAGTTGTATTAGATATGACATTATTATAATATTGTTTTTTTTTCTTTTCAGTGCCAAAGCAGTAAACGAAGTACCTGAAGCAGACGAAAAAAACATTTGAATAAAACTATTTTATTATTATGATTAATTTTCTATGATTGTAAAATTTTAAAATAAATGTAATTTCTTTTATATCATATTTTCGTTTATTTTTACCCAATAAGTACTTATTTACCTATTTATATTCCTCCTATATCTCAATGATGTTACACTAGTACATATTAATAAGTAATATTGGTCACGATGGTATTTTTTTTAAATAGTTACACCAATAGATTTTTGTCTTTAGGCCATTCATTTACGCACAGACGGACACATACTGGTTTTTATAACAACACTCACTTTAACTTTCACATCAAGTAAAGATCAACCAGTATAACCTGACCTGCGAATGTTTAGAAAGATCATACAAAGCGAGATCATGATAACAACTGGTTTCAATAACTTGATTTGTAAAAGTGTGTATTAGACGTCTAATCGTATTAACTTATGATTTTGTTATGGATTTTGTACCTTATGTTTTTGTAATAAAGTTGAAAATCCATTTAAACCATGTTATTATAGGTGTAATATAGGGTAGTTTTGTATGTTGACGTTTGAACCTCGATCAGCACATATGTACGATTATGAGTTATGTTATAATGCAGTTTACCCAAATTAAGTATGAGGGAAACAAAGGTTTGTCGTGATGAGCCCTTTGAATTGTTGCATTTAAATAAATATTGTCACCAACAGAGACAAGGTCTCACCATTTATCTCTTAGACTTCTATATGGTACTTTTGATAGAAGGGAATGAAAATGTTTGCTCGACCTTGAAATCGAAATCAAGACTTGCGAACTTGGGACCAACTGTTCAAATAAATGAGAGCCTACTGAGAGTTTTCGAAAACGAAAAACTGCTATTACTTAACCAGACTCTAAAAAAGATTTAAGAGTAAACCAATAAATTATCACATGTAAATTCATCTTTCTTCCATAACACACTGCGCATGCAAATAAAATTGCACATTTTCAAAGTAATACTATAAAACTACGACTAGAAGACTTTAAAGATTGTTTATTTATACATAACCAAACAGGTGCCGAATAAATAACAAAATTTCATATTTTGCAAAGTAACTTGTCTAGATTAACGTCATGAAGAGAGGCATCCGAGTTACGCGAGCGACGAGTAAAATATAAAAATTTTCTGAGAAAAATTGTGTATTACGTAAATAAAGAAGACTGAAGAGGTTTAGACAAAAAGGTACATAACATAAACATACCTATTATGAAATTGTTTAGTAAGGAACATGTTTTGTGAACACATTTGTATTTGGAAACGTTTAATTTGAATAGAAGTTAACTAAAGCTGCTCATGAGTAAGAGTCCCTCTGTGACTCGAAATTAGTAGAGTTTTTCTCCATTAACTTACGTGAGTAAACCTTGATTTTTAGTTAATTTAGTATGTCTTTCTAAATGAAGTTGCTTTTTGTATACAGGTTTTTTTTAAGGGGGAAAGTCATCCAATGACTTTTCCCGCCTTGGACGAGGCGAGAGGGAGTGTCAGACTCTTACTAACTAAAACCCACCCCGTTCCTACTCTTGCCTTTTGAGCCAGAGCCCTGGTAAACCTGCTAGGTAGTCCTCAGCTCCGGTTTTGTATATAGGTATCTAGTAGTCTGAAGGGCAAGTGGATTTTTTTGTTAGGATTACATTTTCGCCGCATGCCATATCTGGGTTTTGTGCAAAAAATTTCAACACCGGAAAGATAACATCATCTGTTATTAAATGTAGAGGAAGTGCAGATACTAAATGTGGGTAACACCCGTGGGGAATTAGTTTGTCGTCATACACAGGATACTGGATTTAATAATAAAAATTATAGATTCAGTGTTATTGTTGGAATTTTGCGAAAATGTGCAAATTACCTAATGTTATATCGTCGGAAAATATGTACTTCAAAAAAAAATCGTTGCCCCAGTTAGGCAATCGCCTAAGGCCTGATACCGCTGACGTTGCCAAGGAAGGAACCCGTGCCACTACGCGTGACCCAGTAAAATGCAGCGTTGCAGATTTAGCATTAGAAATAATTCATTAATTAATTTTAGTCTTGTAGAACCACTCTTACTATAAACATTGTAATAATTAAATAAATTGTTTTTTTAACAATAACCGCGTTCGCCGTTATTTATCTGGCGCAGTCGGTAGGATCGCGGCACTCAGCTTGAATAGAACTCTTCAGCTTGGGTGTACGGTACCAATCGTTATCCTCGCGATCCAGTATTCGAACCTACGGCGACGAACACCAAGTATCCTGCGGGAGTTCCGGAGAATTGGAGATCCTGCTGTTCTACAAGGCCCGGCTGGAGATGCATAAGATATTAGGGTGAGTGCTAGTTGAACTTCCAGTATCCTATGCTATATTTCCTGTCGTATTCTTACTGTTTTTATGTGTGTTTGTGTATACGCTAAAATCGCTATAAACATACCACTACTGTAGATACACGTGTACGTAACATTTTAAGTACCTATAGGTCACGTTTTGCAAACGTTGCAAAAAAATAAAATACACTTATAATATAATTAATTGATGTTTACTTGTTCGCTACAATCGCGACTCGTATAACACTCTGGAATACGATAACTTCACGCTTATATCCAATAGAGTATAAGCAGAATACTATTTTTAGTAATTTTTTTTTCTTACGAAATCGAGTAATTTAGACGTCAGTCATGGCCATGCCAACAAGCATTGAATTAGCAACTTTCAAGTTCGTCTCCGAACTATTACCAAAATTTGATGGTAATCCTAAAACTTTAAATTATTATATTAAGGAAGTAGAAAATGTATTATCATTATTAGAAGCACCGGTTAGGGAGAGCGCAGCAATTATTAGCTTAATTAAAAGTAAATTGAGCGGCAATGCGATTAGTGCTCTAGCTTCGGAAGCAAATGTGGACACCTGGCAAGCTATAAAAAATGCGTTAACAAGAAGGCTAGGTGAGCCGCGTAATGAAATACAATTAATGCAGGAATTGACACGTTTACGTCGGAATAAAAATGAAGACGCTGAAGCATTTGGTAAGCGTTTACGAGATATTTTAGACACATTGAACGTAGTAGGCAGACATACAGATAAGTCATACTATGAGAGTATGGTCATTGATCAATACGTGAATCACCTAGACTTCCAGGTATCGGTTGGCGTACGTATTGCGCAGCCTGCTACCCTTGAAGCGGCTATAGTAACAGCTAGACAAGAAGAGGCGCGAATAGCATTTAATAGATTTAATAACAACTTTAATCAGTTATCTATGCAAGCTAAACAAAAAGAATTTCCTAAAAATAACCAGACCTTACCACACGCTAGTAATTTTCCCCTACGTAATAATTGGAACCAAGAGCCAAAGCAATACCGAGGCCAAGGCACCGCACCCTGGAAAACAGGTCCAGTTTCAGGCCCAATAAAACCTAGTGCATCCGGTACATTTAGGAATTCTAGCAACTTTAGGACACAACCGAACGTGCCCCGCCAGCAAGTCAACCCACCACAGAGAGTGTCCGATGTCACTATGAGGTCAGTAGATAAAATACCAAAACCACAGTTTGCTGCTGAACAAATGTTCTTCACACAACACAGTCAAGGGCAATACCATCACGACCACTACGACCCCTATAGCAATGGTGAGTGTTACGACAACCAAGAATACGACTATTCGCCTGGTATGGCGGCAGAAGAACCATCTCAACAGGATTTTTCCCTGGACGAGGACCAGTCAGAGCTGAGTTGATAAATACCTTCGATCTCAATCACCAAGGTAAAGATCACCTGCCCTATATAGAACTGCCAGAATTTGGAGGTAAATTTTTGTTAGATACGGGAGCTTCAAGTTGTACTATATCACCCGATGTAATAGTCGATACTAACTTCGAACATTTTGTAAAACGGGAGCCGTTCCAAGTTAAAACCGCGCATGCTACTACTCGTCACGATTACGTTGCAATTTTACCTTTACCCCCTCTCTTTAACACCGATAAATACCATAAATTTTTATTATTCGACTTTGATCCCAAATATAAAGGCCTCATCGGTATGGACCTTTTAAAAGAACTAGGATGTAGTATTGATTTCAAAAGAAAGGTTCTACGTACCTATAATACAGAGATACCAATTTATTTCGAATATCCAGTAAAACAAGTTAAAATTGAACCTAGGTGTGAAAAGTTCATTACAGTAAAAACTAATTATACTGATGGCAATTATATCGTCGACGATTTTACCTGGTCTAAGGGACTTAAATCTCCTGCTGCAGTAGTAACAGTTAAAAACGGGACTTTTAAAACATCGATTGTTAATTACACTAATACAGGGCAAATAATCAGTAATAACTGTCCATTACCTCTAAATCCATTACCATCCCAGTTGCAAAATAACAATCAAACGCATGATATTAACATGATTGAGAGTAAGAATAAGACTGACATAGACAAGAAACTTTGCGAAAACTTAAAGAAAATACGTACCAACCACATGAATGACGAAGAAAAACGCGAGGTTACAAAAATCTGTTATCAATATCGAGATATATTTTATTGCGAAGGTATCCCTCTATCTTTCACTCACACCGTTAAACATGAACTAAGACTAACTGATGAAACGCCTATCTTTGTAAGGAGCTATAGACAAGCCCCTCAACAGAGACTGGAGATACAAAAGCAGGTAGATAACCTATTGAATCAGGGAATAATTAGGGAAAGTATTTCTCCTTGGTCCTGCCCTGTGCATATCGTTCCAAAGAAGCCGGATGCATCCGGAAAAGTTAAATGGAGACTTGTAATTGACTACAGACGACTTAACGACCGAATCATAGAGGACAAATATCCCCTACCAAATATCAATGACATCCTTGACAGACTAGGGCGAGCTCAGTATTTTACTACCCTGGATTTAGCCAGTGGGTACCACCAATTAGAAATGCATCCAAAGGACGTAGAGAAGACTGCATTCACTACTGAAAGAGGACACTATGAGTTCTTAAGGATGCCCTTTGGTTTAAAAAATGCCCCGAGTACTTTCCAACGACTAATGGATCATATACTCAGAGGTATAGATAACGTCTTTACTTACCTTGATGATGTAATAATCGCAGCCACGTCACTTCAGAGTCATAACGAAAAACTAAAAGAAGTATTTCAGCGATTCAAAATGCATAATCTTAAAGTTCAGTTAGACAAATCCGAATTTTTGCAGAAACACGTGAACTTCTTAGGACACGAATTAACTGACCAAGGACTCAATCCAAATAAAGATAAGATTAAAGCAGTCTTAAACTTTCCCATCCCACAGACACAAAAGGACATAAAAGCTTTCTTAGGGCTAGTAGGCTACTACCGAAAGTTTATCAAAGACTTTGCCAAACTGACAAAGCCTCTAACATCATGCCTTAAAAAGAATGCTAAAGTAGTACACACTGACGAATTTTTAGACGCAGTAGACAAATGCAAACAAATCCTGACAAATGCACCAATACTCCAATATCCTGACTTTGACAAACCTTTCATTTTGACAACAGACGCATCTGACTTTGCGCTAGGAGCAGTACTGTCCCAAGGCATAGTGGGTTCAGACAAACCTATAGCCTTTGCCTCGAGAACATTATCAGACACAGAGACTCGATACTCGACTATAGAAAAGGAGCTGTTAGGCATAGTTTGGGCTATCAAATATTTCAGACCCTACTTGTATGGTCGGAAATTTACTATATATACAGATCACAGACCTCTTACATGGCTAATGAGTCTAAAAGACCCTAATTCTAAGCTGACCCGTTGGAAACTGAAGTTAGCTGAGTATGACTATAAAGTAGTATACAAAAAGGGTAAACAAAATACAAATGCAGATGCTCTATCAAGAGCAAAAATATTTCACAATAGTATAGATTCACTAGCTGTTAATTTCGACGACAATGACGACGACGACATAATAAACAGAATCTTCGAGAATGCTCGTAGAGAAGCTGAAAGAGAGAATAACAACCCAGAACATAATGACAACAGACATAACACGGACAGAACTGACAACACCAATGACCAACCTATTAATAATAATGACGTAGAAATAAGATACAACAATCCTTCTCAAACTGGTCAAACTGGCACAGACTCAATGAGCATCGTAACATTAGATCCTGATCAATTAGTCTCAACAAATCATACTCAACCAGATAACGAAAATAATGGTATTCCTATTCTATCAGATGCCATAGATAAACAATTGAAACAATTTTATATCAGATCCACCCCAGGTTCGACATATAGAGTCGAAGACAGGTCGACAAATTCTAGGACAGTCATTAAAGATGTCTTTATACCGGTAAACAACACTGAATCGGAAATCGTAAAGTTCCTAAAGGAGCACACAATAGCAGATCGCGTTTTTCACTGCTATTTCTATGACGAACACTTGTATTTAGCTTTCTCAAAAGTTTATACCACTATTTTCAACGATAGGGGACCTAAGTTAATAAGATGTACTTCGCGAGTTACACTTGTTGAAAATAAAACAGAACAACAGGAACTCATTAAACGATATCACGAAGGGAAATCATCGCACCGGGGTATTCAAGAGACCTATAAACAACTACAGAGGAATTACCACTGGCCTAACATGTTGCTAACTATACAAAGATTCATTAACCAATGTGACCTCTGCCTAAAAGCCAAATACGAAAGACACCCCTTGAAACCTCCCCTAGCTCTAACTGAAACACCTGTAAAACCGTTCCAACATCTGTTTATGGATCTTTACAGCACCGGAGGTGCCACTTTCTTAACAATCATAGACAATTTTTCCAAATTTGCCCAGGCAATGCCTCTAAATGCGTCCAGTAGCGTTCATATCGCAGAAGCCCTACTCCAAGTATTTTCTGTATTCGGATTACCTCTTAAAATTACTACAGACTCAGATACAAAATTCGATAACGATGTAATAAAAGAGATATGTGCATCACACGATATTCATATTCATTTCACAACACCTTATAACCCAAATTCCAATTCACCTATAGAACGATTTCATTCAACCATTGCTGAAATTATACGAATCCAGAGAATGATAAATAAAGACGACCCCATACAGCTACTAATGAAATACGCTATTATCGCTTACAACAATGCAATACATTCTACAACAGGCTATACACCACGCGAGCTCCTATTTGGTCATACAGCATCTAGGAACCCGTTAGAGCTGTTCTATCCCAAAGAATTTTACCAAGATTACGTACTTAATCATCGAAAAAATGCAGAAGCAGTACAAGAATGCATAGCAGCTCATGTATCACATAACAAAGAGCAAATAATCGAAAGGCGAAACCAAGCAGCTGAAGCAATATCATTTAAGGTAGGTGAAACAGTATATAAACAAATCGCCAAAACCACGAGGAGTGACAAAACGAAACCAGTATTTAAAGGTCCGTATAAAATTATTCACCTTCACCCTAATAACGTGGCAGAAATTATAGGAAACCACCCCAATTCGAAATCTATCCGAGTTCACTTCAAACTCTTAAGAAGGCCACACCTTGTTCCAGAAGTCTCATCGCAGGAGCCCTCGTGCTCTACGCAACCGCCAACCTGACTCTCAATCCCATAGATAACACTAATGGTATTATATTGTTAAAACAAGGCCAAATATTGAAACAAGTAGATACATTCAGGTTAGCTTGCGTATATAACATATCGTATTTACATGAAACCACTATAAAGATTATAGCATTCTATGCCAGTACTAAAGCTGCTGAAAATAAAGAAGACGCCAATAGAGCTTATAAAGATCAAATAGATAATAGTTTAGAATTAATAGGTAAGAAAATAGCGTTTATTGCACCTCATCATAGATTTAAACGTGGTCTAATAAACGGTTTAGGTTCCATAGTCAAAACCATTACAGGCAACTTAGATCATGAAGATGCGATGAAATTTGAAACGGAAATTTCAAATCTACGAAACTCAGCCCGTAATCTCAATACAGCGCAAAAACAAACAATATTTATAGCAAAGCATGCAATGGAAGAATTCAGTAAACAGTTTCGCCTCCTAGACGATAACCAAAAGAAGATAGGTGCAATGTTAAGAAACGCCGATCTTAGTAATAATCTAGTTATAAGTAGGTTACATTTCTTAGATTTATACATTCAGATAGATTTTAGCTTACAGTTAGTTTTAGACAAGCTTGTTATCTTAGAAGACGCTATGACCTTCGCGCAGTTAGAAATTATGCACCCGAGTATAATACCCCCACTGAGTCTTATTAACGAATTGGTAGCTATTCAAAAAACCAACCAATTTAGACCAGTGCATAATATTAATATAGAAAATATTCATAGCATAGAAAAGTCTATAAGTGTTAAAGCGTATAGCACAGACCACACTCTGACATTTATACTAGATATCCCCTCCATTGATTCTAACCTCTATGACCTTATCCACCTATATTCCATTCCCGACAAGCAAAACCTAACAATTATCCCTAAAGCCAAATACCTAGTACTGGGAGCCAACGAGTACTCATACCTAGATGAGGACTGCAAGAAGATCACGCAAGACGTCCAACTCTGTACATCATTGAACACCCAGCCCATAGAGAAATCTGAAGATTGCATAATGGCCCTCATCAAACAAGAAAACACAAACTGCACACGAGCCAAAATGAACTTAAAACAAGGGAAAATACAAAAACTAGAAGACAACAAATGGCTGATCATCCCTACAAGAGAGGCAATAATGAAAACACGCTGTGGGAGAACATCTGAATACAAGAAGTTAACAGGAATATATATCGCCAGCATCACTGGCGATTGCCAACTGAACATATTCAACCAGACATTGAAGACAAACATAAACACCGTTACAGTTGACGAAATCATACCACTTCCCAGTAAAACTAATCTTATGCCAGAGGAGGAAGTCCACTTCAACTTACATTTAGAAGACATGTCGCTAGATGGCATTCACGAGCTGATGGACCGAGCGGAAAACATACAACAACCTACCATCGACTGGCAGACCATGATGACTACGCCAAGCTGGTCAACACTCGGCCTTTACCTCATCCTCATATCAGCAATCATTTGGAAGCTGTGGCAACGGAGACGACAACAAGGGCAACAAGAAAAACTTGCAAATGTTCCTGTCACCAACGATGTCATT
Source organism: Spodoptera frugiperda (assembly GCF_023101765.2). Lineage (NCBI taxonomy): Eukaryota > Metazoa > Arthropoda > Insecta > Lepidoptera > Noctuidae > Spodoptera > Spodoptera frugiperda. The sequence goes on from NC_064237.1 coordinate 5,120,870, forward strand.
GGAAGCTGCGGGACGCGCTTCTATCTTAAGGAGGGAGGAGTTAGGCAATCGCCTAAGGCCTGATACCGCTGACGTTGCCAAGGAAGGAACCCGTGCCACTACGCGTGACCCAGTAAAATGCAGCGTTGCAGATTTAGCATTAGAAATAATTCATTAATTAATTTTAGTCTTGTAGAACCACTCTTACTATAAACATTGTAATAATTAAATAAATTGTTTTTTTAACAATAACCGCGTTCGCCGTTATTTATCTCCCCACACTAAGATTTTCTCCTGTATCGTGAGTGCGTTTATGTACCTACCCAATTTCACATACACAAGACACTCAGATCCTAAACAATAATTTACAGATCACAAAAGAGTTTCTGCGTGTAGGAATCAAACTCACTATACGTTGCACGGCAGCCAGTTACCCAGCTACTGCCAAAACCAAGCAGTCATATAATATGTTTTGTTTTATTATTTTGTATCTACATTTTTAGTACATTAAGTACAAGTTACACTTGACATTATTATTATTATATAGGAATGTCTAATCTCATAAAACTATGGCTTGTATAGCACATTGAAAACACAAACGATGAATACAAGGACACAGTGGCGATAGGCTTTTATAAAAAAAAACCGTCACAGCGATTGTCAGCGTTTTATATCGTGTCTTCGATACGCATCTATCTATTGCCAATTTGTAGTTACGAGCTCTCACAGGCCCGCGGGAATTCTCCTCAAAAACTCGACTCCATTCTCATATAGCACCTATCTATACTTATCTACCTATATAATACTGTTTCTTTACGTTTTGTATACTTTCACTATTTTTGTATTATAAATATCGTGAGATATAAACATTATTAGCTACATCGTTCGTCACGCATGACTATGAGCCCCTGGCGTGGCTTGAAATTATTCGAGTTACCACGTCCAACAGTTGAGTATAGAAATGTAAAGAAAACGTTCTTGCTTGTTCTACTGCCTCCTAACTTCCAGCATCCTAACTTTACTAAATAAAAAAGAGACGGTCAATTTCAATAAGATGATTCACAAGTGCCTTTTTTTTTTTTTTTTTTTGAGGGGGAAAATTATCCAATGACTTCTCCCGCCTTGGGTGAGGCGGGAGGGAGTGTCAGACTCTTACTGTCTAAAAACCACCCCGTTCCTTCTCCTGCTTTGAGCCGGAGCCCCGGTAACCTTTTACGTTGTCCGCAGCTCCGGATCAGGCATCAGCCCTACTGGGCCCCATCTGTGGTGGTCTGGCTCTTTGAGGCGCGCGCGGAACGCGACGCGCCGTACGCACGGGTCTGGTTCTGGTCGGGCGGCGAGCTACCCTTGCTCGCCGTCCGCAGACCCGCACTTATGGTGGCCGGAGATCGTCACGCGATCCCCGACGCCCGGAGTGTCTTCTGCGGCGGCTGGGGCGTGAGGAGGATCGTTCCCTCACGCGCTCCGCCTCCTCCTTAGCTAGCATAACTGCTTCGCAGAAGGAGGAGACGGCGTCCCATTCCCCCTCGCTCCGCACCATGGCCTGAACCAAAGCCGGACGCGAGAGGTCACCGTCGCCGATCACATCCCTAAGGACACGGCGGTGCTCAGCCCATGCAGGGCACACCGCTACTGTATGCTCCACCGTGTCCTCCGGGTGGTCCACGCAATGCCGACACCCGGGCGAACCTTCCGTGTCCAGTAAGCACCTGCGTCAGGCGGTAGGTGAGGACGCCGTGACGCCTCTCTAGCCACTCCTCAAAGAGGGGACTTACCGCTGCTATAACAGCGAGCCCAGCCCTCGGTTGCGACAGTCGTTGCTTCCATTCCGCCATGAGATCGCGCCGGAGTTCATCCCGCCACGCACTAATCTGGCGCGGCAGTGGACTTTCACCCCGGCGATGCGCCTCCGCACGTAGGCTGTATACGTGCGCGAGCACTTTCGCCTCCAGATCCCACGGCGGTGATCCGGCAAGGAGGTTAGCCGCCTCCCCGGAGATCGTGCGGTATCCACGGATCATCCGAATGGCCATGACCCTCTGGGATGAAACCAGCGCACGAGCTGGTCGTCGCCGTAGATTTGGCGCCCACACTGGGGCCCCATAGAGGGCCATGGACCGCACAATCCCCGCGTACAACCTCTGGCAGGAGACGTTTGGTCCCAAGAGGTTGGGTAGGAGCCGCTTTAGGGCAGCCCCCGTCCGTTCCAACTTGGGAGCCAAACGTCGGAAATGTTCCTCGAATTTCCACCGACTGTCGCGGACGAGTCCCAGGTACTTCATCGTCACCTCGATGCCGATGGAAACCCCTCCTGCCATGATCTGGAACCCACCCGGAGGTGGCGCATTCCCGCGGCCATAAAAACACATGGCCTCGGACTTATGAAGCGCCACCTCGAGTATTCACAAGTGCCTGCGTGCTTATTAAATGCCTTGAGGGTAGGAGGAAATCTATTATTGCATTTTTCGACTTACCGATCAGAATCTAGACTGTGTTCGGTCCGGAGCTGCGGACTACCTAGTGGGTTTACCGGGGCTCCGGCTTGAAAACCAGGAGTAGTAACGGGATGGTTTTAGTCAGTAAGAGTCTGACACCCCCTTTCGCCTTGCATAAGGAAGAGTGAAGAGAGAAGTCATTGGATGATTTTCCTCCTAAAAAAAAGACTGTTCGCTGCATGGTAATGACCTTATATAGGAACCACCTGGGACTATGAAACTTATAACTCGTGAAAAGTTGAAGTTGTACGTCGCTTAAGTGTACCTATGTCAACACTATCGGGGAATAAACCTTGATAATGTTAAATTACACGTATGTACTTATATATCTATATTGCATATCTACAATTTACTACTTACTAAAGAAAATAAAACCCTTATGGTTTGGTTAAGTACCCATTTACTTTCAGAAGTGGTTGTAGCTGAGTACACTCAATCACTGTTTTTTTTTAATTATTTTACTTTTCGGTTTTGAATTCTAATATTTGATACTCCAAGAGACAACTTATCATAAATTGTAAGAAAAACATCGTACCTAGTCGATTGTTAAGGAGATGCCATAATGTGGTTGTGCACTGGGACACAAAAAATCGGCCCTGCCTAATGATATTATAAGTAATAAAATAATGTAATTTAAAAAACTAAAAAACCCGACTGCGTTTCTTCATAATATGAAAATGAAAAAACCCTAAAACAAGAAAGTCATCGTAAAATTAAAGCAGTCGGGACCCATTCTAAATATGAAGCACATACGGCTTGCTTTCTAGAATGGGTCCCGACTGCTTTAATTTTACGATGACTTTCTTGTTTTAGGGTTTTTTCATTTTCATATTATGAAGAAACGCAGTCGGGTTTTTTAGTTTTTTAAATTACATTATTTTATTTTACTTTCTTTTAGTTTTATTATTTTTATATTTTGATAATTATAGGTATCTAGTGTCATTCTCACAGTAAATACGAATCAAACGACCCCTATCAAGCTGAAATCCATCGAGTCGTTCAGGCTAGAGAGTGAACAATATTTGAATTTGGCGCCAAAAATCCGCCATTTTATTTTTTTATTATTTTGATATATCCAGTGTCAATCTCACAGTAAATACGAATCAAACGACCCCTATCAAGCTGACATACATCGAGTCGTTCCGGCTAGAGAGTGAGAAATATTCAAATTTGGCGCCAAAAATCCGCCATTTTGTTTTTTTTACTATTTTGATATATCCAGTGTCACTCTCACAGTAAATACGAATCCAACGACACCTCACAAGCCAAAATCCATCAAGCCGTTTAGGCTGTAGAGCGTGCCAAACAATTATACATACATACATACATACATACATACTCTCGAAAAACATAACCCTCCTTCTGGCGCAGTCGGGTAAAAAGATGTAGATAGGTTGTAAGCGCTCAGAAAGTGGCACATTCAAATGTGGACTATTGGAAACGTTTCTGTACTATGGGACCACTAGATGGAAAATAGGACGTGGTTTATAACGTAACACGCTCCCCGTAGTATCACGCATTATATTAAAGGGAAATCCATTGATGTCTCCTCTTTGTGTTTGCCTATGATTAAAACTGTTCAATTAACAAACTTAATACTAATAATAGTTTCATGTTTTCCTTCAAAACACGTTTCTTATAAAGTTATTGATTCAGAAAATAGGTATAACAGGTACATCTATATGGAAACAGGTTAACCTTCACACAAAAACATTGCAACAATATAACTGGTATTAAAGTGCGTATAGGTATATTATATACTGTTTATATAGGTAGATTTCTCTTCGGGGAATAAAAACGTGACAAATATATATAAATAAAAATAATATTTATTGTTAGGTATGTCCGTGGCTTTGTATTGAATGATTATGACAAACTATGTACTTAGGTATCTGCGTCAATGCCGGTGGTCTCATCAGTCACTGCATAACTGGTTGGGTCATAATTACTTTTGTAGTTACCTATATGTATATAGGTATAACTCTGACCTAGGTTCTTAGTTATTTGTTTTGTTAGCCTTTTGATATTGTTGTAGTAATTTAATTGGTATACGTATTTGGGGTTTTAAAAGATATTAGCTATTTGGTCTGTTGCTAAGGTCAGATATCTATTTGGGAGTAGATATAATTTAATGATATTAGTCATTAGATATGTATAAGTTACGTTATGTATGTAGGGATATTAGATGATACCAATGAATCTAATGTGGAAGAAATAGAACCATTAAAAGACTACTTAGGTACTGGTTTGAGGCCTCAAGTAATAATAATTAACCAGAATAGTAGTAATCTTTACTTTTTATTTATTTTTATAGAACAGCTATACTGGAATGGTGAACTGGTTTCGTGACAGAAATATTTTATTCGTCTCTCTATCTTGATAGTGTAACGAGAAACTGTCAAGTGTGGACATAAAACGACATTAAAACATTCGATTTATTTCTTGTATGACAACGAAAAGTAATGTTCCCTTCGAGTATACAACGCAGGCTATAAAAATAACAAGCGAGAACTAGTTGATTGTTGAAAAACAAAATGCTACGTTTTATTTGAGCCGACAACTGTACGCGGGGTAAATTGAAACGCGGGTTGAGGGGACAAGAATTGGCAAGTTTGAGCACCACGCTGAACCATTCCGGGGATTTGTCGGACCCTCGTAAAATGCTCTTCGGAAACGGGCGGAGTTGCCGGAGGTTTATCTTATTTTGAAGAGCCTCCGCTCGGAAAGATGACGCGGCGTTTACGAGAACGCTCCGTGATCGTTCGAAATGCGTTATGGAAAATTCTATTCGATATGAACACTCTATTAAGTCCTCACTAAGTCAGTAATCGTTTCTGTCTGATACGTCGGATACAGCTATTGATGAAGACGTTGATCTTGTTTAAAAATACATCTAATGATTAGCGCCTTTCCATTTAAAAGGATGAGTTGCTCCAAGCAACTTCTATTGTAAATAAATGAAAGAGCTTTCAGTTTCTTTATGTCAGAAACTTTCTTTCTACCTCAATGTTATAATTAATATCTAGAAAGTAAACGGGCTACAAAATAATTAAGTAGCTTGTCAGAATTTTAAATAGGTATTCGGTGAACTGAGCCCTTACTGTTTTAAGGGATGGTGGTCGGTTTTGTGGCGAGACATTTTTATCCATAATATATTGCTACGACCTAAGAATAGAGAAAAAACCTACGTAATTGGTTTTATAGTCCTACAATATCTCGATTTTTTTAAAAGTATTCATTGTACACTTTTAATTGAATGTACAATGTGACATGTGGTGTCTAACAAAGGGATATTCTTGCATTATATACAGATACATTAGTTAGTTTACAAAAGTGTTCCTATTTTCGAGTGCTGCTACACAATACACTTGGGAAATGGGATTTGGCAGTGCGTCTCGACGTAATGATGGCGTGCCGCGTGACGTAGTCCCGAATAGAACGTCTTTCCTTTGTAGCTATCTCCATTGTACGAGGGAACAGTCGAAAACCTGACAATACTCCGCTATTATTAAATTACATTTGAACATGGCTCAGTGCTTACACAAATTATCTTCTCTCTGTATTTCATTTAGATCTAAATTGTAGCCTAAATAACAATGTAATTGGTTGTCAGTTGTCAGAAGTGCTGGGATGATCTCGGATGGTTTGGAAGCGAGTACAAGTACAATGTTATTATGTTTTATGATAATTATTCTAAATTGAAGATACGGCTTTTTATTGTAATCAGAACTCCTGTAACGATCGCCTTGTGTAAAAAGTTTTCGTTTAAAAAGTATCGTAATATCTATTGTGCAGCATAAATTAAGGTGACGTAACACGTGTAATCCCTTTGTCAGTGGTGCGTTTGATGTTGTTCGGCTACCAACCATCACCCACCGCTTCACTTCATTTGTCAATTCATGGTCATGGTGCGGGGCTAGACAGAGGATCGCATCAGGTGCAAGCAAACATTAACTTAGTAGTGGTTATGCGCATGTGACCACCATGGTACCTACAGGGAAAAGTGTAACAGCTAGAATAACCATGGAAAGCCTTTGAAGATTATAGTTAAGTCATACAAAGCGACCCTTTAGACACTTTATCGGTTATATAAGAAAAGATTGAGCTTCTTTCTGATTGTCCAGTTAATTTTGATTTTATTATCCATTCATTGCTTTTATATGAAACGCTGATCACCAGTTCTTCAAATAGTGAACCAACGTATCATCTGGTGGCAAGTGGTAAGACCATTTGACAAATGACAGGAGTCTAACCGTATTCATTTAATGGTTACTTAACCAAGTTCTTAATAACTGCTTTTCGTGCAAAATCGTTACTAAGGAGTAGTTCAAGTAATCGTTAAATGTCTCTGAGTATGGTAGTTAGTATTCATATCTGCACAAAAATTATCTTCCGCATTATACTTACCTACCTGTATATTTTTGGCATGATGTTTAATGACAAAGTACCTAGCTATATTTATACTTTAAGTGCTAAATGACCACAGTGCAGCCATCACATTAAACATAATTTATGTTTTTTTTAAACCGCAAGGAATACATTATCACCACACCGGTATTTCCCCTAAATAATAGCTAGCGTTTAATATTTAACGTCATGACATCATTCTTCTTCAAAAGGTGTATTTTTATTGATTTAATTGTTAATATCAAGGATACCGCAATTAGAAGCTAGCTAAATAGGAATTTTCCAAAATCGGATATCAAATTCAGGCCATGGTTAGCAGTTGTGTTCATTCTTCAATTAAAGTTATATAATATAATCTTCAATTAAAGTTATACAATAAGTAATATAACAAATCATTAAATAGTTATGTGTTTTGTTTTCATTTTCCTCTCATTATGCATCACACTCAAACCCAAATCGACTATTATTTTAATCATCACCTACAAAATACGACTTGGGTGTCTTCATGTCCTGAGTGAATAGGTTGCTTGTAGGCGTGTTCCATCGTCAGCCATAGCATCGCCTACCACCGGGCGAGATGGTAGCCAAACGCCAACCTGTTAAGCAGATATACATATAAAAGAACACATAATCATTGCTTTATGCAGAACTTGAACGTGCAACACTTTTGTATACAATCTAATTCCAGCTACCACGTTAAACGTATCTCATGTTCTAGTTGCTCACACTCTTTTACTACTTACTAAGCTTCACGCATCATTGTCAAGGGTTGGCCAGCGGGGACGCATGTACCACTAACGAGGGTCGCGTCCCCCAATGTCTTGTGGAGGGTACAACTAGCCCCAGGGTAAAACTGAGGTCCAAGCCAGTTGGCTTTGTGTTAGAAGACAGTATCTACCAACAAGTTCTCAAATTTTATTCTCGGCGTAACCTATGCTCGGCATTTGCCCTTGCGGTCACTCGACCAATAGAGCAGTCAAACTCATTAGTAAAAACAATCAGAAATAGGCTGGTCAAGTGGTCATTGATTGATGAAAAGATTAATAAAAATCCGTAAAGTAAAATAATGGATTAAACATTCATTATTTGAATAAGTTAAGTAATAAGTTTTAATATTAACTTTTCTATTCATTCGCACTTGAATTCCATTAGCATGTGAGGTTGATTCAACATTCAAGCACCACTCACCCATATTAAATGGTTATAATATGTAGTATTGGTAGGCATTGTTCATAATTACGATAAGTAAGATGCGGTGCTTGTATGACTGTTGCAACAACGTGATAGAAACAAGTGGTCATTAAAACAGAAGTTTTTGCGGGGGTCACCCAATGAATTTTCCCACCCTGAGATAAACAATGGCAAATACATTCTTTATCTGCTGTTTACCTGTCAAATTATTTAAAAATAATGTACAACTACACACACATTTTTTATTAAATTTCTTTATTCATCAAAACGTATAAATTGACCAAACTACAAAAAAATATAAAAAAATAAATCGACAAATTCAACTTCGCAGATGTGAAATTAAAATCCGTGAACGTCAGGCGAAAAAGTCCATTAATTCCCTAAGAAAACAAAACTAGTTTTCACACTAGACGTGCAGTGGAGCGTGGCGGGTGTCGGCTCATTATTATTTCTTCAGCAAACGCCCAAGTTCGAGGGGCCCACCATCTTTGAAGTTAATTAAACGGCTCTCACCGAGGCGTCTTCATTATAGACAGACTCCGCGTCCCCCACAAACGTTGCCAACCTGGGACCTGTGACGTACTTCTGTATGCTTCACTTCTTTAATTTCGCGCTTATTTATTATCAACGTCAACATATGAGACTGAACTTTATGGAAGATATTTGTCTTTGTACGTTTTATTTGTGTAAAATGTATTTTACTTGTTTTGTTGTCATTATAATTAAAGGTTTCTGGAGTACCTATGAAATACCAAGCGATGTTAACAACAAATTTCGCACCATTTTGAAAAATGTAATCGTAAAAGACTTTAGAGTTATCAAAATGAAATCGCTGCATTGCCAATATTACACGTGCATATTTTCTTTGCTAAATTTTCATTTAAAAACCAGTTACCAACTTGAGCTGTATTTACATTGACTGCGTCATTAGTTAAATGGTTGCAAGTGTAAAGACAACTGACTAAAAGTTTTTAAATGAGTTTTACGATTCCCGAATCTCGAGCTAAAATTCGGGCCCGCGGGCGAAGCTGGTGAAGTAATATATGCTTACCCATTGTTACATAAAAATCAACAATAGTGATACAATAAGCTGATGAAAAGTGGTAGTATGTATGATGTAAGTGCAGATATTTAGGTCCTTCTGTTTGCGTGATCTCATGGCGGAATAGCAGCAACGACTGTCGCAACCGACGGCTCGGCTCACTGTCTTTGCAGCGGTAAGTCTCACCTTTGAAGAGTAGTTTGAGAGGCGCTACGGTGTCCCCACCTACAGCCGACTTGACCGACTGACAGCTTACTGGTCATGGGAGCTTCGGTAGATTCCTTGTTTCTATGTAAACGCCCGGGTGTCATCATTGCGAGGACCGTCCGGAGGTCATGGTGGAACATACGGTAGCGGTGTGCCCTGCATGGGCTGAGCACCGCCGTGTCTTCAGGGATGTGGTCGGCGACGGCAACTTCTCACATTCGGCATTGGATCAGGCCATGACGTGGAGCGAGGAGTCATTGGATGATTTTCTCACTTCAAAAAAAGGGCTTTACTTACAAGATATTCCAAATACCCTGCATACTAACTAAGGAAGAAAATAATTTCTTCTAAGAGCTATACATTTGATTAGAGGAATAATTAAAGGTTTAATTAAAGCAGACTCGGTTCCTTAAAAGTGGAATACCTTCGTATTATATTAATAAGCAGTGAACGTTATGTTACTAGACATAATAATATAACATAATATAATCAAACTGTACGTTTGTTCCCTTTGTTATGGCTTCATTAATATGTAAAGAGTTCCTTACTTACTTTACTTTGAAATATATTTTAACGAGATTCACCTAAAGCTTCATTAGATCGAGTTGTGAATGGATTTATGGTATAATTACTATGTGTTTTGGTACTATGGTGGCTAAGTAATATATAACATTTTCTCTTTTTTTCTCATTTGTCTTAGATGTGCGTTTACGCACATGTACGTATAATATAAACGTACGTATGTGCATGTAAACGCTTTTTATTATCATTTTATCATTTTATCAACAATTTCTTGTATTTTGCATTTAGCAAAATTAATACTTAAATCAATAAAATTAATACATTATGTTAAACAAAAGAAAAAAAATAAAATAACAGTGTTCATTGTGAAACAGTAACCATTTATGTTAGCCGTGTACATTGCACTGATAGCGTAGTCGTATGCGTAATCGTTCAACGTTTGATATGCATAATGTCTAAACTATTTGTCCATAGATAAGCGCGAATGACAACAAAATACTTATTGCAATTATGAATAACAAAATACCGATCGAACATAACTGTCAAGATAAAACAATCGAATGTTCTATACAGTATGCTCCCTAATCAACTACACATGCTACAGGGTGATTCACACTTTGTCCACATTTAATTAAACATTCGTCTCATTAACTCCGACCTAGTTTTCAGTTCTTTCGTTCTTTCCCCTTTTTCATAAGATGCGCGAATAAGAGGCGAGTCGAAAAAAAAAGAAATAAGTTTAATACAAAAAAGAAAGATTTACATTTCAAAGAATTAATTTCCATCTTTTTGAATGCTAAAACTACATTAGTCGGGTAGTAATATAATTTGTAGCATTCCTTTCAGCTTGTGAACATCGTAAGTGCATTAACTTTTTTTGGATACAAATTGACATAGCAACTTTATGGACTGTAGATTAGTTTATACGAAATTCTACCATAGGGTACAATATGATAAGGTATAAATTACTTTTCTCTAGATTGTGATAATCTTCTTTATCATTATCCAACCTTCCAGAAAAACAAACTATCCTTTCTTATATCCACTAGCAAAAATACTATAAATAACCACCAAACAAAAATGGTTCCCAAGTGCTACGGAATTGACAATTAAGGAAAGAATTCCCAAAATTCCAGTGCCGATTAAAATTGTCTCGCTAACGCGAATACTTACGAACGAAGTCGCGGGCAAAATGTTAGTTTAAAACATGAAATTAAATAAAATGAGTATATCAAACTGACAGCACTCTCATCTTTAAAAATGCAGTGAAATTATTTTTTAAAAGAACTTTTAACTTTACTAAGTGTAATGAGAGATGTCTGCGTTTATTTAATTAGTTCGGTCGCTCTGAGTTATTATACTTTATACTCATACTTTGATGTACTACGAAAGGTCGAGAGTCCTTGCGGTACAAGTGCGTACTCACTCAAGCAATATCGCGTCTAGTATTATTTACTTAAGTAATGTCAATTTGTTATTCTTTCCGCGGTTTTCCTGTTCATTTCATATTAGTTTTCAAGAAACATGTTGGTCTAGGAGAACCATGTAAAACCCACATCGATTCAAGACTACACAATAGAGCATTGTTATTTACTGTATCTAAGTACCTATGCTAATGCCTAATTGTTTAAGCTTAAAGATTTCTTTAACTGTTACTAATGTCTTATCTACCAAGTCTCAACGTCACCACTGAAATAATACCACGGACAAAAACTTTAATGAGTATTATCGGAGCCAAAAAAACCTTCACTAAATATTCAAACATTTCAAGAAATTCTGCTGAGACAGTGATAGTGTTGCCAAAAGTTGGGCACTGTTAAAACTTTATGATAATTAGTGAGTCGCGCGAGCTAATTCAAAGATCAAGCCGCAGAGATAGGAGTTTGTCGCCAGATGTAATATTGCCACAGCCTCGTGTAACACTCGAGGAATCTCCACGATTGTAGCTGAACAAATAAGTTTCCAACTTAATTGTAGATTCTCGGAACCGCGTTTAGTTTTAGTCAATATCGTCGTAATATAGACTTGGGTTAGATGACAGTGACGCTAAACATTCTTACTACGTCGTGAAACTTTTCTAATTTGTGGTTTAACTAACATTAGATACGTTCTAGGAGTAGGTTTAGATTGTTATTACATGTTAAAACTAAAATAAATAGCACACTGAGCGCACATTAGTACGTGAACTCGGCTAGCGTAATTTTTATACGATTACGCTGCCACTAAATCTTCGGAACTCGTTAATCGAAGTTTCTGCAAGTACTTGGTGGCTGACGCCAACTGCCTTTGGCACAGCCCCGCCTCTGCGCGACGCCAATTTAAATGATAAAACTCAGATCCCTCAAAGGATAAAATTCAGATTATTCCGCCCTAAACTAAATTAAAAATCTCTTTTTCAAAAAACTGGGGCCAGCCATCGCATCTAGGTACACTCGGCCTTTATACGCTAAACATTTTTAATTACGAAACTGTATTTACCGCGACCCAGGATTACTTCTAACAGAAATTTTATTTGTGTAAATGCAATGTGCACGCTGTACTATATTATACAATATATCAGAGATTTTGTGTTCGCCCACTTTGAACAGATGAGTTGGTAATATAATAATAATTGGATAAGGAAAATATGATGCAGAATCTATTTCTGTTTCCGTGATTATAATAATATTTATCTGTGAAATACCATACAATAATAATATAGGTACCTACTGCAGTTGTTATAAAACAAATGTAATCATCGCTGATTATAAAATTTACAACAATTATTAACAAGATTTTCTTCAACATTATGCATAAACAAGACGTGAGATAACACGATATTCAAATACATAACTTATTTTAATCGTAAAAGAGTTTCAAATTGCATTTTTTGTATGCAAAATGCATTAATCTTATTGAAATGTGAATAAAAGCGATCAAATATCAGAATCTACATATGTTCTTGGCACCTTCATTCCAGGAGTTGCATTCACGCCACACAAGCGTGCCGTCTGTAAAACTCTTGAATTCAAATGTTACTGTTTTCAGAATGTGTTCACGTACAATTTTAAAATTCACACAGAACAGACAGAATGCAAGAGTATACTTAATAGGGTAGGTATTGATCTAGACGCGAGAGAGATAAGTAAAATAAGATAAGATATATTTTATGTTATCTTTTTCTTCACAAATGAACGAAAAATGGAATTCAAATTATGTGTCTATCTTTAGTACGTCGGCTTCTTGACAATTATTGCATGTAACTAAATACTTGATAGACAAAATCAATGTTTGACAATCGTTGGGACATTTAAAATATCCAATTCACTACTAGATAAACAAATTAACTAAATAAAAATATCTCACATGTTCTAAAATTATGTACTCGTACAGTGAGTTTATAAATTATAACCTTAAATATTATTTTATATCTGAAGTTATATGCGTGTATGTGCCTACGTATAATAAGTAGTACCTATCCATATCACGGTATAATTAAGGGACATAATTAATCGTTCCGCTTCGTATTATTTGTGTGTACAAAATCTATTTATTTTGTACTAATAGATCAGCAATACAATTACCATTATCAAACATGAACTGTAAATTGTGGAGTAGATATTGTGCAATGAATTAACTATCAAATAGCCGTAATTGGTGTACAATTTATTGGCCATTCATTATACATAGACTTTATAATTAATTGTTGAACTCGTCTCTATTATTTTTTGTTGACATATCGGTAATTAACTTCGAAATAACAGGTCGACGCTTTTAGGGTCGTTAATGTATTTTTAACCCCCGACGCAAAAAGAGGGGTGTTATAAGTTTGACGTGTCTGTCTGTCTGTCTGTCTGTCTGTCTGTCTGTCTGTCTGTCTGTCTGTCTGTCTGTGGCATCGTAACTCCCGAACGGATGCAGTGATTTCAATTTAGTTTTTTTCGTATTAAAGGGGACTTATGTGCGAGTGTTCTTAGACATGTTTGATGCCCCAGTAACCCCTTAGGTTGTCCGCATATCGGACATTAGCCCTGCTGGGCCCCATCTGTGGTGGTCTGATGGCTCTTAGAGCCCCTGTCCGCTCGGGTACAGATTAGGTCACACTTTTGGACTTCATTGAGCACAAGTGTCGATACTTAAACTTAACCAGTTATGATTAATCGTGTTGCAGGAGGCAGTCCTTTTTCGTAAGGTTGGATGTATTGACGAAATGATCACATGGCTTACCTACCAACCACTGTGAATGAGGTCGGAATGTGAGACTCTTACTGGCCACCCCGAATTGGAACTTTTGTTTTGTGCTGGACAAAACACAATCTTTTACTTTTTATAATATTACCTATAGAGAAATTAGAAAAATAAAGGTATCGCTTGTCAAGCCCAGGTATTGAACGAAAACCTTATGCTTAATAATCACTCTTATATCAATGGACCAAAACTAAGGATTAAAAGCAAAGAATATAATTTCACGTTGCCAAATTGTATGTCGGCATCCAAGAGACAAAAAGTTTTTAATGGCACCTTTTATATTTATTTTAGATCTACATTTCAAGAACTGCATTGCAGTATGTGGGTGAGTGAGCGAATCCCGCATCGGAAATGGCTTTGGGAGCATTTAAAACGAATGAATTACACATTGTCCCACCATCACACGATAATATATTTAATTTGTCACACGCACCTTTGGTTTTTTGGTAACTGGACTTTTAAATGGAAAACCCATTTGCACTGAGAGGCTTAGCTGTTTTTAGTTTAAAATAGTGTGCTTTCTTTGTAAAAATGAAAATGTAGTTTTCATCATCAACTTTTCACAAAATCAGCAAATGTCTGAGATTTCGTTCGTATGACGCAGTTTTATATTCGTAGTGCTCACTACACGTTTAGGTTTTATCCAAAGCTAAAGTTTAGAACCAATTTAGCTAATAAAAGCAAAAAATCGTTATTACAATCGAACGAAATGGAAACATGGAAATTTCATCAAAACGATTCTCGTATTTTTTACAAAAGATATAAAAGAAGCTAGAAGTTGTACAAACAAAACTGAGCTAAAACATCTAAATATTGTAGATACAGTAACAGGTTGCCCGCCTATCGGACTGCACAGAAACAATATGTTTCCAACCGACGCTTACTTCCCCAGCTGTGTGGAGTAATTGATACCTATATTTTACACTTTTCTAGTTAGTCTTAGTTTAAAAGGTTTTAAGGTTCCCACAACGAAGGTGAAGTTTATTATAAGATTATGGAGTTAGAAAATTCTTGTCAATAGCACAGTATTTTTGAGGAGGATAAATATCCAGTAACTTTTCCCGCTTTGAGTTAAGCGAGAGGAGTATCAGTCTCGAATTATACACAGTATGCAAGAAGATAATTAGGAAGATAATTAATGTCTATGGGCTGATTGTTTACTCTTTCATTTTAAATAATATTTCTTCGAAACTGATTGGAATGATAGCATATTATTATCTCTTTGCTTACAGATGATAATTTGAATCACACGTAGACAATTTTTTTGTAATATGAAAAGATAAAGAAAATGTAATTTCATCTAAGAACACTGATTTCAATACATATTTCTTTTCAAGATTTCGATACCATTAACATTCAGGTTTCATAGTGAAATATCATTACAATACTGCAACGATGTGAGATGTTTAAATTATCCCGTTCATAATATTAAGCTGCGTTTCTAACGAAGTTCATTCGACGGACTATCAGCCCGCAGCAAAGCGATAACAATTTCTCAAATATTTTAATTAACAGATGATGTTATTAAATCTTGCAAGCCGAACAATTATACCCTTTACCTTGGGAACATCTAAATTCGAATAGAAATTCTATTTGCTAAAACTCTCTATACATAATGTTGGCGCGTTTGTACCTACAAAGGAGGCATTCAAATAGGTTTGGATTCAATCATAATTCGGATCAGTGTCAGACCCCACAAATAGAAGATGGGTACTATTTGAACAGTTCACGCACGATAAAAGACTCGGAAAGAAGGTTGGAACGACCGTTTTTTATGATGTTTAAACTGATTTATACGCTTATGGAGCTGTTGACTAATATTGAATCGAGTAAAAGTTAATCGATTTATTGTGATGGAATCAATTAGAGCACGTGCTAATGGTAATGTTTTAATTACATAGGAGTTTAATCATTTCAGAGAAATCTGTTAGTATGTTGATGAGATTACGTCGGACTAAATACTTATTTTGTGTCGTATCATAATTGGACTTGATAAAGAAAACTATAAATAATTTTGCTTTAATAAGAATTTTCGAATGCTTGTTTAAATAGTAATGTAAATTTTCCTATTTATAGCTTCTTTGTTTGCTACGAATCATGTAGTTAACAAAATATATTTTCAAAGCAAATCGTATGGGTATGGAGATCACTCAAATGTTTTAAATGAAACTACAAGTACCTAATACTCGTCCAAAGAAGCATAATACAACTAAATATTTCCATGAAAACCGAAAAAACAAAATTGAAATTTTCAAACAAAATAAAAAATGAAATTAATAAGTATTAAATTCTGTGGGATCAGCTACATGTTTCTTGACCACAGAAGAGCTGTAATATTGTAGGCTGTCTAGGAATGTTACGGTCATGTGGCTAATGGGCCTATTTCACTAATTTTTCGTATATTGTCAGCCAAGATGTTAACAAATATGTGGTTCAAATTAAGTCATAAGAGGTTTCCCCATACGGTATAAGATAGCATTAGTGAATCTCTATAAGTTTGTATAAAATCAACCTTCTCACTCTGTCTATCTCTCTATTTCACGGTTCGCGTCACGCCGACACCTACGAAAGGCTGGATCTTTGCCAGTGGGACCGCTGTTTGAAGTACCGACGTGCATTTACTAGATTTATTAGATAAGATTTATATTGAAAAGTGTACGATCCCCCATTTTGCATGCACAACCATATTGTCAGTGTCTGTTTGCCTTTGTGAAACTCGTTATGTTTTGAGTTAGTACTGGATGCTGTTGTTACTTTCTATTCAAGAAAATGCTAAGGTTTATGGCTTTGAAGGCATAAAAGGTCATTGATACCTGAGCTCTTTCCCTAAAAGCTACATGAAGATGTCAAGTTGGATTTTTATACAAGAGAATTAAGTTTAAGTTTAATCGATGGGAAAACAGTTAAAATAATATAATATTTCTATTTAATACAGTCAGTCGTACGTCAGTCACACCTTTAAACTTATTTGGTTTTTTTTTTAAATAAACTAAAGCCGTGTGGTGAAAAGTTTATTCGATATTCCACACAGAGTATTCGGAGTGCTGTCCTGTTAAAAATCCATGAAAATTAAATTAAACGTTTTAGTTTAGACTGCGACACAGACGAGCGACATTTAGCGTCACCAACTGGCATCGAGAGTAAGAGAAACTGCGATCGTCATTATTACTACACCGTACTGTGCAGTGTAGGTAGTTTACTGTTGACGTTTGTGTACAAATAGAATAAACCTTGGCTGTGCTAAATTACGTCTGACAGCGGGTGACGACAATCGCGAACAACAGATGGCGGGGAAATCGCTCGTTTCCAAGCACAACCCGCGTGACGGATCCATTTAAAAAAAAGAACTCCAGTGAAAATCACGTGCTGTAAAACGTGCCTTATTTGTTACTGACCCCAATGGATCCCCGAAAGTTTTCCACGGATTTTGCGTCGAAATAATTTGATTCCCTTTTTCAGATAAACATGGAAACTCCATCCCGGTAAGTATTGTTGTTGTTTATACAACTTTTATACAGAAAAAAATATTAACGCGCGTAATCGTTTCCTTTACTGTGAAATTATGTGGTTGGGGGAAGCTCAGATCTCACTTTATATGACATGTTATGGCTATGCTTGGTTTTATTCAAGGAGTCTTTTCATTATTTTTGGTATTTCTTGCATATATTACTCCGTTATCCAGATTTATGTTTGCAGTTATAAATTGTAATTGCTGTCTTTTATTACAGTTCATTGTTGATGTGGCGCTTTCGGCTCCTCATTATGTGGGAGAGCCATGCTTTGGCACGAATGGGCCAGCTCAATCGAGGTGATACCACGGCCTCACAGAAAACCAACGTGAAACAACACTTACGTTGTGTTTCGTTGTGTAAGTGAGGTTACCGGAGGCCCAATCTTTCCAATCCCTGATTCCCCAACAGTCCATAACGCCTCTGGTGTTTCGAGGGTTCATGGGTGGCGGTTGATTACCATCAGGTGATCCGCCTGCTTGTTTACCGGCTTATACCATAAAAAAAGGACCTGATGAAAATGGACACATTTTCTTAGTAAGGTAACTATACAAAGTAGATTAATTTGTTTTTCTTCATAATAAATTTATTTAACAGTAGTTACAATTTACTTAAACTATCGCTAAATGCATACGAGAAGAACCGTGTCAGTGCGTAAATAAATACAAACAAACAAACAAACGGGAATAATTATTTAAAGACGAGATCGGGTGGGGGTTAATTAAAACACTTTCCCGCAACTCGAAAGGGCTTGTCTTCTAAGTATTTTGCGAACACAAAGCTTTAATTAATAGAATCGATTATAAATTTAAATTTTATGGCTTAAAAGAAAAAGTCGTGAATGGTAAGGAAACAGCTTTGGAATAATAATTATTCTGTAATCATTTTTAACCTGTTTTTTTACGTTGTAAAGAGTCCAATTTTCGAAGGCGTAAATGAGTTTGTATTTTGAACCCGGAAAAATGTTGCTTTCTCGTTTTGACGAGATGAAAGTTTGATTACTGAACATAAGATGGAATTGAGTAATTTACGATTAAGTCTGATCATTAATTAATTTATAATTAATATTATCGGCTTACTCACGTAACTATTTGACGAGGAATTAGACTAGTTTTAAGCCATGCTAGAGGTTCAAGAATATGTCTAATCATGTGATAACAGCTACTATATAGAATGAAAAACTACTCTTTTAATAAAATGAAAGCTATATCTTCATATGTACACACCTGTAAGATTTTCATAGTCTAACTATTTATTTTAAACTATCCAAAGATATATTTGAATATGTTTAAATATCAAATGGAATAAAAACAATCAGAATCATTCGCAACTGCAGTAAATTCCAAAATAGTTTTGAATTGTTTTAAATGTAGGTAGGGTACGTTAAATTGTAAAATAAATACAATCATATCAGACCAGACAGCTTTTATGTTGGGTTCAATGAATGGAGACAAATAAAGGCAAAATTCTTTTATATTTTCATACTATGCTTGATTTAAAAACGGGAAAGGACAGTTTCGTAATTGTCTTTAAATTAGTTTGCGAGGCAACGTTACTACCGGTCGCCTAAACTGCACGATGTGAACATGCACATGCAAAAACTTTAATTATCCGCTTCGCAAGCATGCCCTAACAATTTTAAAAATAATTTGCTCATGGATAATGTAAACAAGGAGCAGAGATACCCCACACCGCACTTTATGCATTCATACGCGAATGTAACAGAAAAATCTCGGTTTAATATACATAATGTAGTCATATTTACATAAATACGTAGGAGTTTCGTCTTATCGTGGGGCATCGGACTCTCAACGCGCGCGACACGCGGCTTCGCTATGAAATCTGCATAAATTTGCAGTTTTCTTGTTGTTATACACGATTTATGACGTGGAAAATTGATTATTTATTACTATTTTTCTTTATAGCTCGTATATTTCATCGTTATAAAAATGTACTTCTCTATCTGTAGCTTTATTTGAGTCCTAAAACTGTGCTAAAGCGGCAGGAGACTCTGTTTGTTTTATTTTCAGCGGAAAAATAAGGAATATGAATTGTGTGTGTTACCGAACCGATTTTGATGAAATGAGGTGTTTATCGAATGCGGGGACGTATTCGTTCTGCGCGCTATACTATGCTAATATATTGAAAGTTGCTTCTTTATGAAAGCTGGTGAATTTAGAAGGAAAATAAGATTTGAACACAAGTAATTTTGTAGATGGAAATTATATTTTCTTCACGTAGCTTCCGTAATAACGGAGAGATTCACATCTAAGTGACAAATAATTGAATTATACAGGTCTGCACAAAAGTTCTGCAAAGATACTTTCATTTGTTCATAACGTGACATTACACGTAATATTTTCTTAAACCCTCATAATGTGGCTCGCGTTCGTGTAATAAAAGAATAATAAGGAACAGAGATGGAGGCATGGTGGCGTAATGTTGCTGCCGCGTTTAATCTACGCACTTAGGTACATGATTGTGGGTTACGGCACTTTAGTTACACACGCCAGGTAGTCTGTCCTGCAGAAATGGGTGTGTGAATAAATGTTCACACACCCGAGCCTGGATAGAATCATAGTCGGTTAGGTGCCGACGTAATTTCATTATAGAAGAGTAATGTACTGTTTCTTTTCTGAATATAGGTACAAAACGAATTTGTAAGCATGCCCGTCTGAGCTCCCTAATCTGAAACTGTCACTCAGATTTGAAACAATCCTTTTATGTTTGATAAGCAGCTCAAACCTAGAAAAAGGTTTTAGATTATCTGAACTCACACTCCAACGCTTAGGAATAGAATTTGTGAATGATATTTGTATATAGAGTTGGTTCTGACTGTGGAAGAGGGCTTTAGGTATTTACATCACGTTAAAAAGAAAATGAAATAGGTATTACTGTGCTATAAATGAATTGACAAACAATCACAATAATATTTAACACTTCTAACACGCTTAAAAGTGAAGACTATAGGTCAGAGCCCTTCAGTTGAACAAAACCATAAGATCATAACAATAGGGCGCTTTTATTGGTCGTATTTTCGCGTAAAATTGGAGCGCAAGTAAACAATAGATAGCTAATAACTTTGTTACCAGAAACGTTACGAGTCAGGCTTATCTTGACAATGGAATCACGATTTAATTGTCTTTAATAGAGGTAGATAACAATATCATAATGAGAAACGATCAGACTCACAACTTGAATGGCTTCCTCAATCGAAACTTAATTGATACTTTATTTAAATTGATAACGACTACTCATTGTAATTTTCTCACTTCAGAGCAAATGAGGTGACAGATCATCTGTTGGTAAGTATCGTGGACACTCGTGATTCCAGAGCAATTACCTGTACATGGGGATCATTCGTTTCGAGGGAAGCTCAGTCTCACCAAGCTGTTCTACAGACCGTCAGACGAACCCACCCCTATAGGGGCTGTAATTAGCGGTAATGATTATAACTCAGGTTTTCGGTATCGAACAATCAAGAAATAAGTGGTTGAGGTTTAGGCAAGCGTATGTTGATTTTCTCCGAGCCCGTGGCAACGCGCTGGACGAGTCATTCGTGCCAGAGCATGACTTTTCCGCGCGGAAAACCCGTCCCATTTAATTTTAAGAGTTATTTACGACGTGACGTAACTGCTGTTATTCCCCCAATATACAAGTAAAGATGTAGTAGAATACACTCACTTTTCGATTAGATAAAGACTTATGTTTGTCGATACATACAAGTGAGATGGGTATTTGTCTTTCAAGTTTCTCACATTGAACCAAAAGTTTGCGGCGACTTAATTGAACTCCAAATAATAGGATTGGATATAAAAAGAATTTCAATAGTTTCGCAAAGTTTTAATGTAATTACTTATTTGTTTTTTCAATACGATGAAAGTCTAGGTTTCTGGAATGATTCATTTAATTAATTAAATTAGTATTTTTTCAAAGAAACACAGATTTTTTGATGCGTGAATAAGTTATAGTAAGCTGGTAATTAGCATTCTGTTTGCCTTCCATTTTCATTAATAGAAAAACAGATATTGTTTTAGTTTTTACTCAAGAGATTAGTTCGTATTAGGTATTTGAATAATATGATAATTTATTGGAACAGGCTTAACACTTGAATAGAATTTTAATAGCGTAATAAATACCTTAATTACATGCATTTACACCTTTTTAAAAATATAGATAATAAAAGAAGAGAGATATTTAATATAAAGAAAAAATATTTTATTACCAAGTTTTTTATTCATAAACTTAATTATTTACATTGTTATGAACTGATGAAGCATCAATTTAAATTAACTAAAAATAACGTTTTACTCACGCAGCGACATCGCGCAGCCTACTGGCGCGTCCACGCACGCCGCTCATGATTAAGAGTCCCACTGTGACTCGAAACTAGTAGAGCCGATATTTTAGTTAAATTAATATGTCTAACGATAATTATCATAAAAATATAGCATCAATTTACCAAACCAATATAAACTAAAAGCATACAATTAAGCATCACTTTCAAAAACAATAACAGCATAGAAATTAAAACATTTGAGTCCTAAGAGAATTCCTTACCATTCAATCAGTAGGTATAAGAACTCTTTGAAACAATTTACAGCATTTATTCCCGATGGAAACCGGAGCCAATAAATTATGGTAATTGTTTTTATAAGTAGCTACAAGGAATATTTCGTTTATTATTTACAAGCGTTTTCAATGGGCTGAAGCTTCGGGTGTAAATCAGAAGGGGTACTACGGAGATTTATTTCTTTTCTTTAGACTCCCGTGGGAAGAGTACAGGACCTCCCTATTACGTACTTTGTGATTGTGTAGGTATTTGTTTCCCTCATTTGTTACAATTAGAGCGGATAGGAAGAAACGGAACGAGTTTTTCTAAAGTTTCATTTAAATGGTTTAGTTTTGATTTGAGTTTTGTTTGTTAGCAAACATATTTATTTAATGTCAAGTGTAATTTCTGAAGTCAAAGTCAAATCATTTATTCCAATTAAATCATAAATAGGTACTTTTGAAATGTCAACTAATAAAGAAATAAATAATATTCTGTTAGACTTGTCCGTCTGTGAAGCTAGGTGCTCGTTCTGACATTGTAGATAAATAGTTATGACAGTGGATAGTAGCAATTATTAGTACCAAAAATCTGATTACATATCTACCAAGGAATATGCTATAGGTACATCATATTAGTGGATCATCAAGCAAAGTTGATGACCTTGAGAATAGTGTGTGAAAATCATTTAGTAATAAATAAGTAATTAAACACAAACATTATCCAACTAAGTACTCGTAGGTGTAACTAAAGACAAAAGCTTTACATCTATCACACACACGAAGAAAAACAACGCAATTAATGGACGTACAGCGAGCGTAGGTACAAGTGTCAAAACACCTCGCGCCCCACAACGATCGCTTACACCGTTTATTTACAAATCCATTTAGGCCAATATTCGCGTGAACAATATTTTCCGTTGTCAATTGTCACCATAGCGCGCCATATTATTGAATTATGACTATCTAAACACGGTACTATTGGAGAACGGGGACCATAAATTCGGGGGAGACTTGTTCCCGATAATTTATGTACTGAGAAACTTGGAACGTCCCTACACAGACTTATTCATGTTCCCCCTAAGTTAATCACTTGACACAGTAGGGAATTCATAAACATGCTTAACGGAAATTGCCTATGTAATAAGGAATCAATGGGCGGAAATTCTCGCGGTTCGCTACTTGATCTGGGCTTGATTTACGAAACTTGTGTTGTGTACGGCAACGTATCACAAGTTTGGAAGATTGCTGTTTAATCTTTATTTGACATCAAGTCACTCATGGAACTATGTGGTGTAATATTTGCGTTGGTATATTAAGCGTGGTCTTTTTCCTTCTTCTTTTAATAAAGCGAAGTCCCTTAGCTGTAGAATTTTGTAACGAATTTTCTTCATACTAGAATTTACTCAGAAACGTAATCCAATCTCCTCATTCTACACGATATTGTAAAGGTAAAATACATATTCCTAAAACACTGTACATAAAAATACATTGTACACCGACTACTTAAACGCTATTAAGACGAGACAGATCCAGCGCTGCCACAACGGACTTAATAGCCCTATCTCAGAAAATAAATAACATCATGAAAAAGAGTGTTAAAAAACGTCCCTGTAAAACAAGCTGCCGGACGCTATGAAATGATGCAAAAACAGTATAAAAAAAAACTAAGAAAAAAATGTGTAAAAGCGTTATTTGTTCGAAAGATTTTACGTAATAGGTTCCTCTTAGCGCGGCCATTTTGTAATAAAAGTAGCTGCACAAAGCAATTAGTAATGAACACGTTGGTACGTACTCTTGTATTTTGTGTTTCTAAAAAGCGAAATTGGAAATGTGTGAGTATACTTATAATAGAGACAGGCTTTATACAATATTAGATTTTATTATATATCGAAACGCCTTTTATCCAAGAAGTTGTAGGCAGAGCTGTCGTAGTGCACATTATGGCACTGTACAATGTACACCCACTTTTCACAATTTATGCTGTAAGTTCCATGTAATAGGGGATGAGCCTATTGCCATAATATAATAACGGGCACATTTCAGTCTTACAATATTTGACTGATTGTGAATAATTGTAATGGGTGACCATTATTATATTCCGAGAAAACTTAAAAAGTTACGTTTTTGCTCAGCAATTGGCCATTTACATCCTCTTCTGCAATGCAAACAACGGGATCTTTGCATTTGAACAGCGGCACCAGTATCCATGAAGAATAAATAGAGGACATAGTTAAAGCATTAACTACCGAAAGAAAACTGTTGAAGGCAAATCTTCCGCGATCACCAGTGACCGACGTAGCGGTTAACGTGTTAAATTAGATCATTTGACATATTTTTTATTCATGCCAAAATTGAACTCTCCGACCATCTTTTAAACAACAACAGCAACTACATAACAAATCAAGATCAGATCCCTGGTAATAGTACGAGTAATCATTGTAAAATCCAACAACGATATCCCATTGTCATTATTTTCAATTAAACAAATCGATTTCGCTTCTGCTTGGACGTTATCCGTCGTCTGCTCGCATCATTAATCACCATATAATATATTGTTAGGCTCCTGAAGAGCCTCATCGGTTTTAGTGACGGGGACATCAATTATTTTCCCTTTTTAGATTGAGTTGCTAAGTGTGTATATGTAGTTCCTTTCTTATTTATTAAATTACCTACAACACTATTAGTTGTGTCGTGGAAATGTTTATTGGTTATGATTGATTGCGTACGTGTTTGTTTTTTTATTTAGGTATTAAGAAGTGTACCTATGTGTTACATGTTAATTGATTATAAGTCATATTGCAATTGTAGACGAGTAAATAGATTTGGCCAAGTAAGGCTGATGTTCGATACAGAGCCGCGGAAAACTTGACAGGTTGCCGGGGCTCCAGATCAAAGAGTAGGAACAGAAACAGGATGGCTTTTAGTCAGTAAGAGTCTGACACTCTCTCTCGCCCTACCCTATTCAAGACAAGTGAAGTCATTGGATGATTTTGCTCCCTTAAAAAAGGTAGAAGGAGTCATTGGGTGATTCTCTCCTCCTTTAAAAAATAGACGAGACGAGACACACCGGGACTCTTATTTCAACTAAAAGTTATTTCACAAATAAGTACCTACGAGTATATACCTATAGTATAGTAGTTCAATTTCGGAAGTAACATAACCAGAAACCAGAAAATACTCAAATATTTATTGTATAATGATTGATTACCGAAGGAGAATGATTAGCACAAAAGGTGTATTGAAGAGAGTGATTGAACAATATACTTATAAAAACCTCTTACATAAAATGTATGTACGAAGAATATTCGGGTATAACCTTGGACCAGCCCTCCACCATGAACTGTTTTCCGAGTAACAATAAACCTCCCGGCTATCCAATTTAGAGAAAAATGCTTTTAAACATTATATATCCCGGAAAATGAATGATTTTTTGAACAGAACCTTAATTTGCTTGTAATGTGTATGTTGAAGGTGATTAAGGGTATAACTTCTCTTTTCGAGTTTTTCGTTTGATTACCTCATTGCATTGCTGGATCCAGTACTGGTTAGTTTAAACTTAAATTTCTAAATCATCCAATTCGTTCATAACATAGGAATAGACACGTCATAACATACATCAACAGCCACACAGTATAAGAGGCCACGAAACGAGAAGAAACAAAACGGTATCAAGTTTAATTTCGAATGTACGATGCTAAATAGTGGTGGAAAACCACCCAGAAATTTGTAAAAATAACCACCATAAACATTGATACGTCATAATCTTGTACTTTAAGTCTCATTGAGGAAATAAATAATTTACGAGACAAATATTTCTTTCCTTATTTTACAAAACATATAAATCTGTGTAATTAATTAATCTGTATGAGTGAGCAAAGAAATGATTTACTCAACTGTTTTTGTTCGTCACTCAACCGTAATAAGCTTATTTAATTACTCATTTTACATCATTAACCTTTAAAGGTCATTATAAAGGGATCGTTTTGAGGTAGATATTATTTAAGGTTCCAACAGAGATCAAAATTATTTTCAAATGAAATCATTCAGTAATATTAATTGAATGTTGAATAAAGATTTGGTGATTCCGGTATTTATTGAGTTATCTTTATGTAATCAACTGTTTCACAATTTTCCTGTTTCATAATCTTTTTGATTATAAAAATAGCTATTTAAATGAATTGAGGAAAATAAATAGGAAAAATACATCAATTATTATCAAAAAATATGATAATTTTCTTCGTAATTCAGTGGCATGCACGGGCCATATTTCATAATCTACTTACAAGGAAAACTGCAGGCCGCGTCCGAAATCTCAAAAATAAAGCATACCATTGAAAACACTGCTTTACATAGTCTTTGTAGAGATTTTCTTACATAACTTAGTTTAAGGTTGGTAGCACACGAGCGGGATTAGTGGACCAAATTAATCTAGTACAAACTTGACCTGATGTATCAATCGTTCTATCAATATGTACATGTTATCTAAGCCTAAAAGGTAATGATAATATATAGTAAACAGACTTCTCGCCTGTTATGTCATTAGTCTTATTGTACGTATTGATTGTCGTATATAGACAACGCGACCTTCTTTTGTAGAAGTTGATCGCCTTTGTCGATACAATATTCAATATTTGGATCTCTATTGGATATAACCAGCTGCCTAATGGACATTTTTGAACAAATTATGTCACTACAAGAACCTATTATGATAGAGTGATTGAGTTCTATCGGACGAAAACTGTACCGTCTACCGCCGTCCTTATACGTGTCCATAAATCAAGTTTAACGAATAGCCCTGATGTAAGATACCTGCTCACAATAGCACTGTCATAGCCCATTAAGTATAAGTATTATTTAGCAAATGTATTGCCAGCAATCTCTTTATAAGATTACTCGTTTGTGTAAGAATTAAAGATAAAACGCGACGTGGCAACACCGCCTCGTAATCTTTGCTAAGTGAATGATTTATACCCTTGCCGGTATTGTTAACTTTCTTTCTCTGTTTTGCTTTTCAATGCACTTTTGTATTTCAAAAAAAGAAGTCTTTTTCTGAGTGATTACATTTTCATTAGAATGTACGGCTACTTTGTGTTTGGTTGCTCTTTCTATTTGATTGCGTTTGTTAGTATAAATATTAAATAGAATATCATTCTGTTAATTCCTGAGGGCATTGTATATTTTTATAGACTTTAAATTGAGTAAAAAGACTAATAATGATATTGTTTACTAGCTGCCTTCATTCAGAACCATTAAAGCGTAGGCTTTATTTTTTTATTAAAGAATATAGAGTTTAGACGGCACGGTTACCGTTGCCCCTACCGTATTGTATCTTCAACACCTAAAATGCCTGTGACATTATGCCCACCTTTGTACCATTATTGTGCACTAGCCAGCAGTAATCGGGATCCTTTTTGCATGCAATCGCCATGTCACTTTCTGGGCCTGAAAATAACGAAAAGGTACCCTATTATATATTATATTATCACGCCTTTTATCCCCGAAGGGGTAGGCAGAGGTGCGCGTACACGTAATGTCACTGTGCAATGTACACCCACTTTTCACAATTTATGTTGTAAGTCCCATGTAATAGGGTGTGAGCCTATTGCCATATACTCGGCTCCTTTCCAGACTCCGTGCTACTACTGAGAAATGTTCGAAAAAGCCCAACAATACTTCGCCTGACCTGGGAATCGAAACCGAGACTCCGAGACTCAGTCAAAGAAGCAGTTACCTGCCTACCTTTGCTCTGTAATATGTTCTGCTGTGAGTTGTAAATAGTTATTAAAAGTTTGCGCGCATCGCACGCATCGCACGGATCGCACGCATTGCACGGATCGCACGCATCGCACGGATAGCACGCAACGCACGGATCGCACGGATCGCACGTATCGGACGCATCGCACGTATCGCACGTATCGCACGTATCGCACGGATCGCACGCATCGCACGGATCGCACGCATCGCACGGATAGCACGCATCGCACGGATCGCACGGATCGCACGGATCGCACGGATCGCACGGATCGCACGGATCGCACGGATCGCACGGATCACACGTATCGCACGGATCGCACGCATCGCACGGATCGCACGCATCGCATGGATCGCACGGATCACACGTATCGCACGGATCGCACGCATCGCACGGATCGCACGCATCGCACGGATAGCACGAATCGCACGGATCGCACGGATCGCACGGATCGCACGGATCGCACGTATCGGACGCATCGCACGTATCGTACGGATCGCACGCATCGCACGTATCGTACGGATCGCACGCATCGCACGGATCGCACGGATCGCACGGATCGCACGGATCACACGTATCGCACGGATCGCACGCAGAAAATATCGTATTTGCAGAACGCCATCTATGGGTGAATAGATAAAACATCCGCGCAAACAAAAAACAGTACTTTTAGTACGAGTTTGCTTTACGTTTAAAGTAGCCTGCTCGAATAAACCAACCAATCAGAGCTCCGAACGCACTCTCATTTCAATTACTTTAAACGTAAAGCAAACTCGTACTAAGCGTACTGGCCTCTATTTCTACAACGTAATCTAAACTCTCTAACAAGAAATTATCTTACACAAAGTCACAAACACTAACACATAAGAGGTGAGACGTAACTTGTTACATATAAGACCTCTTTTGTACAAAATAAATTCTAGTTTGTTAATTTGATCAGGGATTAGAGTTGTCACTGGCTCATCATGGCGGCGCCGTATCGACGTCACGTCTGACATAAGAGGATAAGCCGTCAGGTTCATGGTCAATAAGGTTAATGAAAGTGTGTGACTTTGTGTGTGTGCTGTGTGAAGATGTCTGATCATTGGAGTATTTAAACTTAGCTTGTTTGTTTGTAAAGAAGGGAGATTTTATTTAGGCTTAATGATACGTCTTATAAGACCTGTTCTTACTTAAAACATTTTGAAGAAGTATGGAAGTTGCTATGACAAGATTGTAAGGAGAAGTTAAAAAAAACTAGGTAAATAACTAAGTAATGTTGTCATGTCAATACATCATTGGCTATTTGAAGCTGAATCGAATAATATGTATTCAAGTAATTATTCGATAAAATATTGTTTAAGCAATAAGGACAATAACTTAGCGCTGTCTGCTTTGATACAATAAGCCTTATATTTGCCTTTAACCGTGAAAATTGGCAATAAGTTAAAGAAAATCTCAAACAAAAGAAAACCAATAACAATATGTGGAACGCAATTCATAAGGTCATATTTATTGCAATTTCTAGAGATGTAATAAAATGAGAATATTCTAGTATGTAATGTATTTTCTCTCAGTAAAATTTATAGTAATACCTTTTATTGTGCTCGACCTGTGTTTATCGATGTATCATTTGCCCCTGAAATAATATATTTGGGCCAATTAATTGCGTGTTAATACTACTTTTAATGAAGGTAGATTTTTAGACTTGGATACTTGTTATGTTTGACTATAAAAGATTAACAAGAATATTGAATTTTAAAATGTTATAATAGGAGAAAACCCTAACGAATATGCGTCGCAGATAAACACAATCATTGCATAGTTTCCCCCTCGCAAATATTCAAAATTCAGTGAAATAAATTTCGATGAATGTAGCGCTAGTGTCGCATAAAGGGACTAAGGTCATAAAACTAAATAGGTTTTTGCAACTCATTGGATAATATTAAATGTTTTCTATTTATAGGCTGTTTGCTTCTGAATAATTACGTTATTTAATATCACTTATGGAGTACACACTAAAAAGACAAATTGGGTACGCTGAACTACACAACAGGAGTTAATTAACTATCTCCGATAAATTCAGCGCTTGATTATCGGGCTTTTAGCTTTCATTCCATATTTCGGAGTAGGCTTTAGTACTGGATTTATTGGGAATGAAAAAACATTAACACGGTGTGGCATTAATCATTAATGTAGAACGTAATATTTTACTTTTTACGATATTGACTTGGGTATATTGGATGCTTAATAAATTCCTTCTCCTATATATTGGTAGCTAAAGGCTGTAGTAGTAAAAATAATTATTATTAAGAACTTATCATTTCATTTCATTTCACTGAATATATCAGAGACTGCACTGCTAATTGAACTGAACTCTTTGACGAAGAATGCCAATATCGAAAATATTAAACGTTGCCGAGTTGTTAAGTAAACGAATTCATAATTACCATCTCTTTCAATATTAAAACGGTTTTGTAAACGTTCCTTCTTTTTTAATTTCACATTTTAACATTCAACTGATGTGCTGCAGTTGAATGCGGGAGCGAAATTCTTTCAACTCGCACAAAACGGGAACAATAAAGGCGCGTAAAGTCTACTTACTTAATAGAATTTATAATACCACATGAAAATATTTTGGACAGAACAAAGGGAACTTATTTCGCCGCGACGTTTTATCTTAAAGAACCCTTTCTGGAAAAACTGAGGTTATTGTCCATTGTAACAGATTTATATTTTTCCTTTATAAGAGCCGTTAACTCCGCTAGAGAAATTAAAAAATAACAATAACGATAGATACTTTCTGTCGGCTTGGAACACAAAGGTTCACTGTTAATGCGTCCCATTTTGCAGTGGGAATTTTAATTAAAATTAAACGAGTTTGAGGTTTCGGGTTTTTGTCACCCGCTTCGGAGTTAAGTAGCGTTTGACGGGTTAGGGACTTTTTTACACATAAATCCTTTTTTTTATAGGAAATCGTTTTTGTATTTTGTACAATTTCTTTCTTGATTCATGTTTTTTAGTTTCGTTTTTCTTTTTTCAAAAGGAAAAATGTTTGAAAATGATTCTGAAATCTTAGATAAAAACATCCTCTAAGATTTGATGGTATTAAGAAAACGACAGCTTGTCAAAACATTTTCTACAAGATGGTTGAATCGAATAGTTCTTGAACGAACATTTCAAAGATAGTGCTTATGTCGCAGGGACATTCCAGATCCCCGGTAAAAACCGTTCTATAAAATTAATAGTTTTCAATCAAAACTAAATGACTTACAGTTAACTCTATTTAATGTACCATGTTTATTTATTATGTGTAAACAAAGTCTTGAAGATTTTCCTCATTGCTTAGTTAACAATACATTATGTACTAAGACTTGGTCATAAATACAAGGCTGGCTAGTTATGTATAATAGGTATTGTGATTCATACAGCGTACCTAGTTCTTTATTTTATCTAAGTATGGAGTCATGATAAATATTCTAGATCATACTTAGGTACTAATTGTCTCATACATTATGTATGTATGTGACTTCTTAGGGATTCCCGAAATAATAATGAGTAGAGACGATTAGGTTTTGCCCGTGTTTTTGTTACATAATGACAGTTTTTCTATAGAGGAGTGTTAGTTAATCGTACTTATATTTGCCGTGTCGGGAGATATTCCGGGCTTCGGGAATCGTGAGACGATCTCCTGTCACCGTTAATGCGGGTCTACGGACGGCGACCAGATCAGTGCATAACTAGAACCAGACCGCCGCGTTCCGCGTGCGCCTCAAAGAGCTATCAGACCACCACAGATGGCACTCCCTCTTGCCTCCTTCTACATGTTGCATTTGTAATCTACCAAAGTTTGAAGATTACGTAATTTTAACACCCAGTAACATCAACTTTTGAATCCAAAGTAAGTGCCAGTGCTCAGTGGATGAGAAATGCATAATGACATTTTAATAAAAATTTACCATACCTACATATTTAAATTATGTCCAAGGCTTTAAGAGATAAAATAATAAGCTAATGTTTAAAATGCAATTAAGTCAACTGAGAACAATTCACTTCAAACAGGACTACTGACAAGCTTTTAATGAAAATGAAAAAGTAATTATAGTTTCATACAAACTTACGAGCAATTAATTCACGGCTGGCTCGCACTTGCCTAATGGAAATGCATTCAAATTGAAGTTTTTAGAGCTATTCAAAAACAGGGTATTTCTATAACTCGCTCGAGTTTTTGTTAGCAAACTGATCCGTGGACTTTGTGGACGATTTTAATGAAATTCGAGACCATGTCGAGTCCCGTTCAGTGTCGTTTCAAAATTATTAAACTAAGTTAAAGTTTAAGTTGGAACTTGTGCGATGTTACATTTTCAAAAGTTTTATATGAAAAATGATTCTGTTGTACCTACGGACGGGTTTAAAGTTGGGAAACGTTGTGTTTTGCTGTTTATTTGTGTTAGCAGGTTAAGTTTGGATTTGTGATTTATATTGCTTGTCGACATGCTTGCATTTGACAATAGATTAGTATAATGG
The DNA here is from genome assembly GCF_023101765.2 of Spodoptera frugiperda. Taxonomy (NCBI): domain Eukaryota; kingdom Metazoa; phylum Arthropoda; class Insecta; order Lepidoptera; family Noctuidae; genus Spodoptera; species Spodoptera frugiperda. The sequence continues at coordinate 5,153,261 of NC_064237.1, forward strand.
TTAGTTAATTCGTTAAAAGAAAATTTTATACACACATTACTTCTTAGCTGTCTGTGGTTAAAAAGGAATAAAAATTCCAATTATAAACAAATACACCCTAATATAATCCGCAGTAAGGTCTTTATTTCAACCCTTACTATTCTATTAATCTATTCAGGTTCAGAAACCTGATGAACAGCTCATTAACTCATTTTTTAATAACATACTCCATAAAAATAGGTCAATAGAAAAACTCATAAACATACATATTATCACTTTGGGAAAACCTGTGACACTATGACATTAGCACCTCCGATAATAGTATCTATCGGGCTATTGTTTACCGAAAATACCTTTACGATACACCTACTAAACACCAACTATCACCGAGCTGACGGATTGTAGCGTTTACGGCTGGCAATAAAGCGAACAGTTCTAAAGATTGCAGACGATTTGGACTTGATTTAGATTGAGAACTATTGAGTGAAATGCGAGTTCCAGTTAAACGTGGAGGTAGGTATGTGAAGGCCATTGTAAGCCCCGGTAACGGAGGCATCCGACCAAATTGTGCCAAATGTGGAGATAAGTGAAATTTATGTGTAATGATATCGACTTCTGGCCTTTATATCTATATGTTTGCTTCGATGGCGCGACTAGATACGTCCTAATTTATGGAGGTTGACAATTTGTATTAAATTGACCAGATAATGCGAGAGTATATCATGTCAGTATTCCTATATTGCTGTACACTAGTTATTGGTTACGAGTTAATTAGAATTTCAAATGGCTCTATTGTATGAATTTTATCGGCGGTGTATGTCATAAATATCTTGTTTTAATAGTGCATAATGTATGACGCCGCTGTTATTCTATTCTATTTTATGTTACCTAAATTCCGCAAAATAGTTTGGTATTTTGGATTTCCCGTAATTTTATTACTTACCTACGCAATTAATGATAAACAGTTAAATGTGGTAGAGAATAATCTACGCTACTATTTCCACAACTAATTTGTGCAAACAACAAAACAGCGAGCCTAGATTAAAACGTAAAATGAAGAATTTAATAAAATCGCACGAAAGTCAATGAGTTTGGCGTGTAGCCAGCAATTATGAGTGTTACCCTACAGAGCGAACTTACGCAATACTAAGTTTGTGCGAAACATAAATAAATGAACTTCTCCCTATATTGGAGGAGCTATTCCTGTCCCCTTTGTGTGAATTAAAAGGTCGTTATTCCGTGTACCAGCCACCTGCTACACTTTGTAAATCTCGCTAATTATTATTGCAAGTCTTGTTATATAAAGACCGTATTCATAAATAAAATTCTGCCTGTGTACCTACACATTAATTCAAGTTATCTTAATACAATATTCATAAGCGAATTCTTCGCGTTAAAACTGTATTATTTAAGGCTTAGAGTATAAGTAAAATTAATTTCACATCTATAGGTAGGTGGAGCGTCGGTTTGGAATTGTGCCCAAAAAGGCTGCGATGTGTTCCACACCTATTTCATGAACTTTAATACTGTCATCAGTGAACGTTCGGTTTTAAATAAAACGTGTCTACATGCTCTTTGGGAATATGTGGACTTGCACATACATAGGTGTTACATTGTATTTTTATTGAGGGTAGTGGACCTCCCCAAGTGATGATACGGCGGCGACCTAAGTGCGAGCGATGCACAGTCAGCATTTAACGTGACCTGGCCTACTTTCACACACTTAAAATTACAAAATATGTGCCTACACATAGTATTCCCATATTAACTGTCAATTTTTAAAATCGAGTTCAAAAACCGAAATAAATTGTATACATTTTTTTTATTGTAATTAAATCTTTTCTGTAGACCCAAAATACTCATATCAAATACATAAAGAGAGGCCAAAAATAGTTTCTAATTTACATACATTTTTGAGCTATCGGTTGATTTGACATTAAAGCGTAATTAAACACAATATAATATTGTTGTCGCATGTTGGTTTAGCCCATCCGTCGGGTAATGCCGTCGTTATGCGGTGTCTCGGCTAAGCCACTTGTTTTCATTTATGGGTAAATGGCCCTCATTATAGCATAGAGCGAAGTGCTGTACGCCATTACACCTTAAAACGAACATTATTCTTGGTTTCGTCTTCTCCACGAAACTTTTACTTCGGTGGAACATAGTAATTTGAATTTATTTTTTAATTTTTCGTAACTTCTTTTGATATAGAGGTATATTAAATGGTTTTGTAAAAGTATGTTTATAAAGTAGATAAGTAATTTAAAGTATTTACCTAAAAGTGAGTAGATACTAAACAGGTACGAAATAATTATGTTTTAACTAATGTAGGTACCTAATTGTATAATTTTATGTTTCTGCGTGCGCTTCAATGTAACTTAATTTACCAAATTCTAAGTCTCTGCAACATAAATAAAAATAAAAATATTTACTGCAACCAATCTTCATAAAAGCACAATTGAAAGAAGAAAGAGAAACTATAATGATAATTGGATTTACAATATGAGAAATATTAAAATTACTTAAGTACTCAACTGCAAAAACTATCTATAGGAGCAAAAAATCATGGAGCCATTAGTGTTGTTTTCATTTTAAAGAACCCAGTATAATTTTCAAAAAAGTGTTTGTTTACAAAAAGATAGCTCTTATTTTACAGGTGATTAAATTGCCTTTCATACGACGTGCATTATCAATTCATAAAATATTTGTATCAGAAAATATGAATTAAGATGAAATGAAAAAGAAAAAACTCTAGTCGCTTCTTTTCTTTGCTTCCAAGTGTACATAGTTACGTTATTACGAGTATTTATACACAAACAATTAATTTAAAAAAAGAGTTATCTCACTAAGCAGTGACCAACAAAGGGATATCTTATTGAATCCATATCATAATAACAATGTTACCAAACTTCGACAACTCAATAACAGCGTGAAAGAAACTTCACATTTCTTCATCGGAAACTTTAATTCGTTTTGCTTGTGAACATTTCACTTGGAACTTTGGTAGACGTTTGTACTAAAAGAAAGCCATTAAGGGATTTTTAAATCCTCATTTGGATGTTTGGTCTTCGTAAAGGTGTAGTCGCTTCACTGATTATGCTAACGATAATGTGATGCTGCTGTATTAAGCTGTCGCCGCCTGAAGTGTCATGGCGGAGTAAATAAGGTATATTGTCTCTTAGGTTGCTTCCTCTTAAGTTATATGTGTTATAAGCTTGATTTTATTCCGAAGAAGACTATGTTAGACTAGTTTATGTATAATTTAGTCTTATAAGTAATAACAATCTTACTGCCGCACTCAAAGTCATTTAATGATTACTTAAACTATTCCTTAGTAACGATTTTGTACTGCAAACAATTGCTGAGGATTGGGTTAAGTAACTATTAACTAAACTCTGAGTACGGCTATTGCTGATAGAAGAAAATAAAAGGTATGTGGTTGAAATATTGAAGCCCACGATATTCCATTCACTAAATCCGTTGAATCATGAGAATCGTTTGAGTAAATAATTACTAATCTTAATTTAAGTGTACAATCTTATGTTTAAGTTTAATTTGTTCTGCAAGAGATATATACTGCACAATAAAGAGAAATATTTAGACGTAGCTACATAAAATTACAATTGTAATACTCTGTAGACAAATTTTATGCAGATATGAAGTGAGATTAAAATGGAATAAACCTTTAAAACAGTGGGTCGTTTGCTTAAGCGTTATGTGCATTACCTGCACGCGCCGGCGTTTTCAACTAAATATTCAGTATAATCCCCTAATGTTCTACTAAAACATGAACCAAACGTAATAAAAATGTATTGCTACCCTAAACAATGTGACTATGCTTATTAAACGCGATTATAAATTACCAATTAACAAGTTATCAGAAAAAATAAAGCAAAGAAAATAGCTCTGATCCAGCGACGGAAAGTTATAAAAAGAACGCCAAGATTGAAAAAGTGCATGAACATTTTTTACTGAGCCATAAATCTAAAAGTTTATTCCCTAGTTTGTAACTCAGTCATGCCGAAACGGCTGCAACGATTCCGATAGAACTTGGCACCAAATTGGATAATAAACTGTACCACATATCTTTTATAGAACTTCTTATTATAATATCTAATGGGAAAATTCTATGACATATAATAAAGTGAAATTGTGTAATAAAAACCGTTTATATTTTAACCGCATGTTGCTACTAATAAAATAATAGTTATAACCATTTAGTAAATAAAGCTTTGTTTTCATAAGCTCCGCGAAATCTCATTTGTGCAGACATTACTATTCAAAATGACAGTGCCTACGCGTTTAATACTTTATTAAAAGCTAAAACAGCTCTCTAGTACCTCGTTTTTATTTAAAAGCGGGTAAATTTGGTTCATTTATATTTATTAGTGTACTGAGATGATGAAGACAATGTTGTTTGTCATTTTTAGTAAGTTTTAGAGGCCATTAAAATGTGAGGTAATGCTTTTTGTAAATTATTACCTGCCTAGATCTTTTTAGGCATAGTGTCAGGGTATACGAAATGAAGAAATACATTTCCAGTACTTTGTGCGATTACAGTTTTTCTTAGTTAAGAAATGATAGTTACTTTAGACAATTGTTATCTAACTTTACGCTTCTTTTTCCTCGAAGAGGCTGTTAGATATATTCAAGCATTTATCATTCTTATGAGTATAATAAAGGCGCTATGTTATGATAGTAGTTAGTTCCATCCAAATTATAATTCCGTGTCAATATGACAGTTGGCACGGCACTACATGCACTCGTAAATGTTATGAAGTAGTAAATCGTAATTAAATGTTGTCCTCCATTTTACGATCAGTATTAACGACAAATAAATAATAAAATATCTGTTCTGTTATTAATTTTGCGTCGAAGAATCGTCGTGATACATTCATGGAGCTTAATAAAGAAAATATTATTTTTGTTAGGTAACAATTATTAATTGTGACATTAGTTTCATTGATATATTAATTGAAGATTTTTTTAATTATCAAAGTCTTATGCGTAACATAAGACTTTGATAATTAAAAAATGTTTTATTTCCAGCTAATAAAGCTTTTTAATTTAGTCTAGACAAAAATAGGATCTATAGTAGTAACCTAATTATTATTCCAAAATGTAACATCGATTCCCAAAACCCTACATATTAAAAGAAATAGCGATCATTGGTAATCTATAATCTTATAATACCTAATGGTTTTTGAAATTAAAGAACAGAATTGACGTGTGGACCTGCCACAGCATTATCAACTTTATTGCCACGTAAATCTTTATCTAAAGCGATGCGTTTTGCTTTTAGTTTTAGATGCTTCTATCACGGGTAGTTTAGAAGTCATTACATGCTCGTCGAATATGAACGGGTAGTTTATTACCTATCCGGCAGAGCGCTGCTTTAATCGACCTGGCAGTTTCGCTGCTTTTTGTGACCTGTTAGTGTTAATTACTAGGAAACTTGTGTCCAATCTCACTATGTAAGTAGGTACTGGTTTAGTATTAGATAGATGAGATAGTAGTAGATCAAATGCTTGTTGATTAGTTTTTTTTGAAATAAGAAGTTTTCATAGTTCACTGTAAAAGTCGGAAAATCAGGAAGGCTGTTAAAAATTAATGTATCCAATAATATAAATCTGTAGAGTACAGACTCTAAGTATGAATTTGTTTTAGGTTTAAAGTAGGTACCTAATCGGAACGAGAGCGCGTTCGCCCCTCTGATTGGACGGATCGAATAAACCAACCAATTACAGCGCCAAATGCGCTCTCGTTTCGATTACTTTAAACGTAAAGCAAACTCGTACTAAGGGCACTGAAGTCCTCAAAAGCATTACATTCACGAAAGCCAACATTGACCTTTCCTTTAATGTTTGGTACTGCAAAAACAATCATGGTACAATGTGCTTAGTTTCAAATCGTTGTCGATTTCATTTCGGTCCAATACCTCGGACCGCAAGCCCATCAGTGTTTACTCTAAGTGCATTTTAAAATAAAATTGGGCACGCGGAAATCCTTCCTTTCATGTTCCCTTCTTTCGCTTAAGAAAAGGTTCGTTATACATTAACTGAATCGGATCCCGAACCCTTTTCGGGTCTTCTATTTTGCGACCAAAATAAAAACAAAGGAAAATGTGTATTTTCATCAGATCCTTCTAGGCTTTATTCAAATGGTCGCCTGTTCTTTGAAGAGCATGTTAAGGAACAAAATGTTGATGACCTTTTTGACGTATGTCCTTGAAAGTAAGCTTCAATTCTAATGATATGTATTGTAGGTAAATGTGGAAGCTTTTTATATTTGTTTGCTTGTTTGTTACTTTTTCCCGTCAAAACGGCTAAAGCGATCGAGATTAAATTTGAAACAGTATCAATCCATGTTATTGTCTTCCAAATAGACCAGAAATTAGTATGGTAAACTAGCTTCTGCCAGCAGCTTCAACTGTGGTCCTGTGTGATAAAAAATATCCTATAGATCATAATCCATCATCCCTGTTCCAAATTTCATCCCGATCCCTTCAGCCATTTTGACGTTATTGAGTAACATACATACACACAACCACACAAACATTCGCATTTATAATATTAGTAAGATAACAAGTATTGATGGACTTGAAGTTTTCTCGTGTAAGATTGAAAATATCTGACTGTTAATAACTTATCTATATATTAATACGTGATGCAAAAACATTGGACCGCTATTTACGAAAATTGCGCGGACGTAGGAGCATAAAATTTGGTACACTTATAGTTTATGTGTAGGAGAAGTGCATAACGCTAATATTTTTCAAAAATAATGCTTATAAAGTACATTAAATCAATAAATAAAACATTACACACACATGCATAGTATCTGATCGTATTTGACAAAACGTCAAAATCAATAGACATTGCGATGATATTGACGTCTCATATGAATAGAGTTTTATAAAAGAGTTTCTTTGAACTATTTTTAGACAGTTGCTATTGTTTGAGTTAAATAAAAATTATCCTTGAACGTATGTTAAGTGATATTGTAAATTAAATCGTATATGGTTGAATTTCAACCACTAGGCGACCACTAGTATAGGTAAATAGTTATGTTTCAATAACAATACATTAAAATAAGTTAATTAATTATTGTTACATTTTAGTTAATTGAGTAATCGTTTTGACCTAATAATTATTTACATAACATAAATATAATATCATATCTGTTATTCTACTGAGAATAATGTAGTGACATTATTTTATTTCAACTATATAATTATTTAATTAATCTTTATATTATTAAATAGATATTTTAATTAGCTATTTGTTTAAAGGAGACATACATTATAATTATTTTATTTACTTTTTAATTAGACTGGGACTCATTAATGAGAGCAGCCGTATCATTAGTTAGGTCGTGCACTGTCTAACTAGGATTAATTAGAGTTAAAATGAACCTTAATAAATAAATTACATAAGTACCTAACACAAATATTCTTTGAACTATTTGAAGCAGTAGACAGTTGCTATTGTTTGGCTGTAGGCGTTATCTACATAAGAGGGTTTGCTATAATCTCTCAGCTTGGCAGACGGGTAGAAAATCACAGTTTGAAAAGGTTTTGATTCGATTATTTTTGTCCTATTCATTGTAAATTCTGATATTCTATAGTTAGCTCGTAAGAGTAGGAACGGTGACAAATGTGTTCTGAGGGTTTAGTATGACTTTGTTTTACGTATAACGTGGTATAACGAGATCGAAAAGAGAATGCGTTCGGCGCTCTGATTGGTTGATACTCTTAGTACGAGTTTGCTTCATAGGGGCTCTTATTTCGATTTTGTTAATTGTAAAGCAAAATCATACAAAGGATACTGAAAAGAAACCAACGACAGCAAAGTCGTCATTAGCTCGTACTCATATGTATGTAGTTCAGAAGTTCAAAGAACACAGAAAACGTTTTATAAAGTCTGGTCAGAGCATCAAAACAAATGATTAATTAATGGACTGTAATTAAATAACTGAATACCCATTACCCATGCTTAGTTACGTTAGGGATGATGTCAGGATATGAAAATTAAAAATCTATTAAGTCCGTCAGTTAGGTAATGAAAAAATATTAGACACGTATTTTTTTGTCAGTAATATAATACTTAAATTTAATACTTGAATAAAACGAATCAAAGTTTAGGAATGGGAGCAAATGCGCCATGTCTACGTATAAAATGTACCTAGAAGTGACATCACGCGATATTTCAAATCTATACATCTTCGAATGTATTTGTTTCCGTATGAAAATGAAAATATACGTGTCTAATATTTTAAAATATTCTACAAGACGGACATTAAATATTTTTTTTAACTGTACCTAACTGTAACAGCAATAAAGATTTATTCAATTTTTTTTATTTTATTTATAGAAATAAATACGATTGATAGAAATGTTTTAGAAAGGTTTATTATATAAAAAAACGTAAATATATTTGATATGGGATTGATATTGAATTAAGCTGAAACGAACGAAGGATAAAAATAGAATAAAAATATATTTTACGAGGGCGTGGAAGTGAGCATTAACAGAATATAATTATGAGGTCCAATAAAATCGGCGTTTGGAACATTTTATGGCAGTCTCATAAACGGATTTAATTATCTTACTTGTGTGCTGTCGTAATATAACGAAATTACAGTCACTGTTCACATATTTATTATTTGTACATATAACTGTTTACAGCGTTCATGTAACAATTTCATTGTTTCTATAATGGGAATTTGACTTTTAAGTATACATTTTTGGCCACATCTAATTTTAAAAATGATATAAAGATTGCTAGGTGAGGTAAAGGTGCATTTACCCTGCAAATCTATCTCTTGAGATATTTCCTCATGATCCAACCACACGCATAGTTTCGCTACCCTAAATCATCTGGAAGACATTACGAATTAGATTATTTTCATAGTTAACTTAAATCCATAATAATAGCGAAAATGTTTTCAAAACCAAATTATGTCACAAGTTACACAACAAACATCCATCAAGTAAGAACATAACAGAAGTAATAACACGTAATTTGGTAAACACGACATTTCGTACATGCGACATATCGGGGAAATTAATAAAGCTAATACAAGAACAGCGCGTCACTCAGTGGCTGTGGTTTTAATTCAGGGGTTAATTAAACATGTACCCTATACAACGCGGCTTCGAACCCCGACTACATTATATAACCCCCGTTATCATTAGCTTTATTTTAATGTCACTGTTTTTCACATGATGACGCAATACGCTTTGTGATGTCATTAGTTTGATTGGATATCAAATTTCATGCCGTTCCGTGATACATTTATCCGGATTTATTTTGTATACTGACAATCCCGTTCAACTAATTGTGTTTCAATACAAATTGAAACTAACAATATACTCGGAGCTGTTGTTAGTCCATATCTGTTTACGTTATAAAGTTATGGCGACCTCATAAAGTAGGATTGGGTGACCATTCATAAACCCGACACCTATCCTTCACTAAAGGTCTGTCCTTCAATTTGTTATGCCACACCAAACTAATCCCACGTATAGTTAATTTTAGGGATCACTCCGACGCCAATGTCTACTTCAAACGTCTCTTGCAAGTATTCAACAATACATATTTGCCGAAATACTCTACTTGATAAATTTTATACCACCCACATGTGCGCACTAAAACAAGTGACACGTGTACAATAAAGAATAAACAATATGGAGGCAAGTTTTGGAGATGTCGAGCGGCACACGCGACATTAGCCCCGCAGTACGCAAATAAAGAAGAGAAAAACATTGTCGGAATACGAGCAGTCAAACGTATAGTCGGTGACATGACATAAGAGTTGTGGAGTTAGAGTGAACTTCGCAATACACTTACTGAGGGGCTAAGTTCGCAGCATTTGACCTCTTAGTCGGCTCTCTCCGCCAAATAACGCGATGTTGGAAAGCCTAGCTCCATGCCCCCCACCCCCGAGGATCCACGAGGAAGTTTCTACCTAGCTTTAAAGTTAATTAAGTGACGCTTCCACGCTCCTCCATGTTTTGTAAGATGTGTGGCACTCCGGATGGACTAGATTGGCAGTTTAGCTGTCTTCTCGTCGAGTCGACTTCAACTTTTACCTAATTGTGTAAGCAGCACGTCGCAACTGTCCAACTAAGTGCGCCGCTTAACAAAGTAATTTTATCAACATTTTGAGACATTTATTACTGTCATGTAATTCCAAATAACTTATCTAATTCTCTTATAATAAACTTTATAATTGTTACAAATTATTTTGACATTATGTAAATTGTCTCATTACAGTAATAACCAGACTAACATTACTTTCAGTCGGTATATATAAATATTAGTTACATTTTTTACTGAATAAATTTAGTTAAAGTCGCAGACTAAACCTTTTGTTCTACTGGGAATAAAAAGGTAAAGCCTTTCTCGGTTATGACAGCTGACGAATAAATCGTCTAAATAAATTGTAGTAACAATGATCCCGGCTGTAACCAGCTATTGTCTAGCCGGTAAAAAATGAGACGTACAAACGTTAAAGGTGAAAAAGCGAGTAAATAAAGCATAACGGTCGGGGCTAGAGGTGAAAAATCACTGACAAACCACACAAAAATCATTCAAGTTAACGGCATACAACGATCCGCACTTCGGTCGCTCGTGACCTGTGACTCGGCCATTTTTCCTCGCCGGAGCGACAGCTAGGCCTCTGTGAAAACAAGCAAAAATGGAAGGAAAAAAGAAAAGCCAACCGCGCTCCACTGATATTGAAAACGAGAACAAGCACTCGGTGATTCTTTCCAACACACAATAGTTTGTGTTAACTGAGCTTCAAGTAGACTTACAGCACTCCATACCAGGTTACATACTACAGGTCTTTGTTATCCGAGTATCGTTTTATATCATCGATATTTGAACAGCGCTCAGTCGCCCACCACACTATTCGTGACTTAAATTCTTACTTACAGCTTTCAAGGTGCTTGGGTTACGTTTGGTATTTCTTAGATGCTTAGAAAAAGATTATTCGAATCATGAAAGTACTACACCTACCTACGTCATCAGCATTATAACAAGAGCATGGTATAATTTTATCTGTGAGCATATTAACACATGCTTAATAACCTCACTACGTTCACTATTATCATGGGTTGCTAGAAGACTGCCATTATCCGCCTGGTTGCTTCTCAAATTGATTTTTGTCGTCAAGTTTTATGAACGGAACGCATCATAAATTATAATAACTTACGTGTATCATCATTGAATTACATTACTCGTACGTAGTACAGTACAAATATCCCTTAATATAGATATCCCTTTTTTGTAAGTCTCAGCAATCCGGACTCCATAAAAGTCGTATCCGATTAATTGATGTTAATGAAACCAGAACAACCAAAAACGTGTATTCTTTATTACAATTCGCACCCTTTTCCCTTTCGTGATGGAACGCATTAAGACAATTGGGCTGAACATTTTTTCGGAGGGCGCTATACTCAGTAAGTACGCGTATTAGTTGATACGGGGTACGTATGGGTTATCTCGGGAAATCCGACATCTCCGGCGGATGCTGCCTCTGTCTGGGCCCTGATAAGTGCCTCCCGCGATACAAGTGAATAGATACGATTTTGGGTATTTCTCTCCTATGTATTTCTGTATTTGTTGGAATTACTCGGTATCATTGTCGACATTTATATATTGCGGCTCTTTGCTGTCCGTTTGTTTCTGTGGCCATTTTAGACAGATATTTAGATTAATTTTGTACTACATATTATTGTATTTCATGCTGTTAGTGACAAGTATACCTATTATTTTCGAATTGAATAATTTTTTGTGTTTTATATTTAAATGATTAAATAATTCGTCAATCGGCTCTAATTTAATAACTTTGAACACAAAGAAAATAACCTAAATAGAATTAATGGGCCTAAGTTTAATCAGCGTTTTAAAAACAAATATCTAATTTCAAGATGAACTTGAAACGAAAATAGGCATTTGAAAGTGATATCAAGATCGACATCAATGAGATATTTAATTTATTATTTTCGTAATATCACAAATTAAGTATTTGTTTCTCAATATTGTTGTACTTGAAACAAATTAAATTCAATAACAAACAACTTGAAAAACTGGCTTCTAAAGTTTTATCCTAAGGGCTTCATGAAACGAAACTTTGATTATTTATTCGTAAGTTGGTAACGAATTTGAATGAAAATGTAGAACACGAATTATAATAGTTCCATGGCTACGCTAACGACCTCTGGTTTGTTAAACACGTTGAAGAATATCTTAAGGCCTTTGAATAATTGTGAATTAAGGCTCTAGGCTTTTATATTTGAAATTTTGCTAATGTCTAATCCTTGTAAGGTATAAGTTTAAGAATCTAAACTCCCACACGATGCTTTTTGGTTGATTGTGTAGAACCATTAATTCTGTTTAAACTAATATTAAGTACAATGGGGTACCTAAAGTTTAGTAGGAGGAGGAGTAATATTCGATACTACTCATTTATTTTATAAGTAATTATGCCCATCGTCGCACAAGCTCCTTGTACCTAAGTTAGTTTTTTTAAGACGAGTTAGTTACATATCCGTTCAAATAGTATTAATATTCTCGAATGTAATGATATAATATTGGTTTATTTGCTCTATAGTTTAAGTTTGACGGCACGGTTGGTGCGGTGGCAAGGCAACCGAATGTCACGCAGGTGTAGCTGGTTCGATTCCCGCACGGAACAACTCTTTGTGTGATTCATAAATTGTTGTCAGTTTCGGGTCTGGGTGCCACGTGTATGTGTGAACTTGTAAGAAGCACAAAAGAAGGTTGAATAATAATAATTATTGTTTACTGTTGCACAGAAGAACCTCTTATACGCATTTTTTATCAAGATACTCGATTGTCTTAACTTTGGTTCTCATAAATTACTGAACAACTTCACGATACGAAATCGATTTATTTGAAAGGTAAAGTAATGGAATACACCGAGCTTAGAAAGCAAATTAGATACTGGCAAAGTTTCTAAGTAATTAAATATTGTAACTAAACTTGATATTTCCCTATTGGAGAGGCTCATCTTCTGCAGTGGGCGGCAAGAAGCTGATGAGGATAGCTGAAGTTATATAGCGCCTTTAGTCGTACTTATTTGATCTGAGACACCATTGTATAAGTAGTATATAAGAATCATATAAGGCCTACAGTGAGAGACTACGTTTCAGTTCCATAGATCATCTCTAGTAACACACTTTGATTGGCTTTTGTCTTGAGCTACTGGGGTTCGTTTGATAAAAACATGATCAGCCGTGAATGTCTTGTGGGTGATATGAAGATTATGATTATAATTATGATGAAGAATTATATACTAGAAGTGTTAGTTTCTGCCTAAGTGAACTAAGAAAGTGTGGGTTTAAAAATGACACCATTAATAACCGTTGGAGTAATGGAAAATTTCTACTAATGGAGATTTGCAAAAGTACATACATTCTCAAATATATTGTTTAGCTACCGTAAAAGATTTATATTCATTTAACTATTTCCTGATCGAAATCTTTGAAGAATTAAAAGCACATAAAATTGTCTATTTTTGTCCAATAATTTCCGTATAACACGGAATTTATACTAAAGCGAGAATTTATATCAGGAAGCGTGAATATCTTTTGTTCTTATCTTGGCTTATTGTATCAGATCTAATAAGTATCAGGGGAGTCAAACGTTGCGGATGACGATAAGAATAAACAACAATATAGGGATATATAGGTACATTGGACCTTATTACATAAGGATAAGGTTGCTTTATTAAATGAACACGTTTTTTGTACCGTATTATTTATGGAATTGAAATAGTACAGGATGATTTAATTTCTTTTCAAGAGATGGCATTTACACTTTAGTCATTGTAAGATCTAGTTGTGTCTTGTCATTACTGTCGACGGCAGGTCTAGAAGCATGCGTCAGCTCATGTGGAATGGTATCATAGACAAAGCGGCGATTTGTTCAGTCCACACACACTGGCTTCGCGCCAGACACCCATTCTTTGAGCTTTACACCACTATTCCATTATCCTAATAGAGGTTGGTATGGAGAGCGGATGCATGATGCAGTTACAGGGTTAATGAATGTGCACCCGCGGTATTATTTTACTGTGAAACTAGGCTATCGTACGATGCCTACTGTTGTTCTGCTCCCAAGTGATTTTCACGCCACATTCAGTTTTGTAACGAGTTTTTTGGAAGTGTCCCCAAACATGCGAATCGACTTAGTGCGACCCGTTTCTACTTTTTCCTACATCGCGTTTTAACAAAGGATGGATTTGTTGTTTTGTTTTCGGAATACATACGAGAATAGTTTTGGGTTTTGTATTACGCAATGGCAATACTGTTAATAAGTGGAGATCGCAGTTGTGTGCAAGTAGTGACAAGACCCTTGGGCCCCGAGCACCATAATAATCCATTTTGCTCTGGTTCACTCGTGGTACGTGCACGGCATGCGAAACCAAAATGATTTTCTTTTGTTTTCCTTGATACACCTAAATGTTGACGTAGACTTGCTATTGTATTAATAGATACAAAGGGAAAACTTTGTTATGTTTCTTTTCAAAACCATGAAGTTACCTCAGCAAATATTTTAAATGGGATGATGATCGGTGATTTACTGAAATTAATTTCAATCTTATTAAAGATTAATATCAAAATATTTCATGTTTATTAATGAACTATTAATCCTCGCGGTCATTCGTGCATGTTGCTAAACGGCTATTTTGATTTAATAATGAAATATAATTTGTATTGATTAAATGAGTGCCGCATCGATAATGGATATGAAAATTAGGTGCGAAAGTAATTAAGTGACATTGTTTTTGATTTCACCTCTATTAATATTAAATGATTAATATAGAGGAATTGGTCAAACTCGTACTCGGTATATATTGTATTTTGACTTTATGCATATACAGACAATTTAGAGGAAAAAATGCTAAAGATATGATGACTGTTCTTTTTCAATTACTGTTATTTATAAAAAAGGCATAACACTGTTATAATACTAACTAGACAAAAAGCGAAAACAGTAATAACATTTGTAGAATTTGTTGTTTTCTTCCAAATATTGCTAGGTACTACAATAACAATTTTGCTCCTATACTTATCTTCGATGGAGCAGACGATACAAGTACCGATTCCCAACGGTATCGTCACACGAATTGTATCTATATAAAAGCCTATATAAGTAGGAATATATGTATTAGCAGTATGTAAGTAATGTGTTTGAATATTGGGACTTAGGCTTTTAGTTTTAGGGCTTTAACGTGATGGATAGACAAATTACTCTGTATTTTGTTTCGCAAAAATTGCTCTATACAATTGATATGTCTAATGGTATGTACGTAGATGCTTCACCATCACACACATCTTAATGTTGGTTCTATTTCTAAATCTAATGAAGTATCAGTTTTTCTTCTTCAGAAAATTATACCTATATATACCTAAGTTATACAGATAATTAATATTCTGATTTTGATTCTGATTTCAACCCGTTTATCAAGTGTGAAGGCTACAGTATGGCAAACCCTTATGTAAAGGAGGTTCACAGTCACTATACTGTTAAGGCTCGGTGATAACAATGATGAGTACTCATCAGCTTTGGTAAAATGTAGAGAAGAATGAAAAGTATAATGGAAGACTTAAGAACATATTGTTAGATAATAAATTGAGCAATTTGGCTGCGAGACCACGCGTCGCTAGTTCAATTTCCGTACTGGAACTAATGTTTGTTTATTCCTAGGTATATACTACAGGTATATTTATATGATTTTGAAATATAATGTGACGATATAAGAAAGTCTTTATTTTAACTTAACATAAAGGTACTCTGTTATCATTTTCTTCTTTTAAAACAAAGACGAATAAATGAAATATTGAGAGAAGGAACATATACTCTACTAAATTGCCATTAAGAACAAAGCGTTTACAGTGATTTTAAATGTTTAAACGTAAAATTTCTTACGTTCGAGTTCGCATTTGCTTGCGTCTATCCAGTATAATGACGAAATGATTAAAATATGAGCGTTCCCGCGGCGCGGGGCTATGGATTGTCTTCCTTCGTAGAAATAAACGTTGCTCCATCAAGAAAATTTACTGACGGAAAGGGATGTCGTCACGACAAACGCGCCAAAAGAAAATTTTATTATAAACCGCGTATTTTCCTTTCCTCACAATTCCATGTTATTCATGGCAAGAATTATTATTCCATACGATATTGAATAAACAACTCCTTCATGCCTGTTGAGTTATTTGAGAAGGAAATTATTTTTTTATCTCGTAATGTGTTTGAATGTATTGTATTAAATGCGTACTAACGATGTTAATGCCTTTTACGACAGAAACACGAGAGCCTTTTTGAAGACTAATGAGTGTACTTGTGAGTAAAGGGAGAATAAGGACTTTATTGTAAAAACGGGAAAAGGTTTGCCGATTTTTGTGTCCTTTTAGGCAGAAATAAATGAGTACTTTAGGTACGACAGTATCAGTAGTAGAACAATGTAAACCTTTTAGGAGCGGGCGTAATTGAATCCCAATTCTAATAAGCTTAGGTTACCTATACACAATACAACTTAAGAACATTTAAGAATAAGTATTAAATTCACAAAGGAGAAATGGAACCCACAGGACAAGTCCAGTAATTGCAACGAGACTCGGAAAATGATTTCGCGTCCAACGTCATTCTGAAAGCGCAAAATGGAGCGAAACAATTAGTGGGACCGCAGAATACATCGCCGTATCAGGCTAACAAGCGCTTAACTCAGCGAAAACAGCGCATCACACCAAGTAATAAAGTCTTAAACATAAATCCAGCGTTATCTCCAGTGGCAAACGTATACGCACAGCACAGCTATGAAACGAACCCAATCTGCATAAATTTGCAGTTGACCCTGTTATAATACTACACACAAATTTATGTACACGACAAATTTGATGCCGTTTTGCTTCGCGAACGGTTTGAAATGATTCTGTACGTGAAGTTCGTGCGCGTTGCCAAACTTGTTTACGCCGGATGAATTTTTATTGAAATCAACTGGCGTTTTTACATAAATTGAGTACAGGCTTATTGAGTTGGCTTTTCGACTTTGTCGATAATAAATTGTTGTAGCGATCGCCTTTCAATTGAAAAAGGTAAAAGCCATCATGTTCCACTATTTTGTATTCTATTTTTGTATAGCTGAAGTGCACTTTTTTGCTCTGTTTGTGGGATTGTGTTATGTGAATGAACACGTAATATTTGTAATTTTATTTATCGTGAAAACGGTTAATCGTATAAAAATATACAAATGTTGATATATTTTTTGTAGATACATTTTTGTAAAAACATATCTTTCTTAATTTAGTGAAAAACAAATTAGTCTTGAATTTTTTTTGTCTCTTTCTTTGTATGAATAAGTGCTATTACGGTATTACTATTTGTCCGTCTTATCTTCATAGATGACCCTAATATTTGTAATTTTTTTCAGCACAAATTAACAATACATATATTTAATTATTTTTGATAAATTTTTACTGACACGAACAAAATACCTTTTTTTGACCTGCGTCAATACTAATCTAGCACTCGGGATTTATTTGCACAGACACCAGCACATCAACCTACACTCAAACGTTAATAGATTTTAAACTTCATTGCTTTACGTTAAGGTTCAAAATGTTTTTAATAATTTTGATAGATAGGGGTGATTTTATAAGCTGTTGTTTATACAATTCAATGTTTTCAGAGTGATCATTTAGTTTTCGATGTCAGCTGCTATCATCGCTTTTTTATGCAACGTGATGCATTCACGTTGTTATAACACAACACAACATAAAAATTGTGTGTGCGTAGTAAAATTTTCATATCTTTTTTATTTGCTTTACAGTGGTAATGTTATTTCGGTGCTTGTCAATATTGTCCCGGCTATTCAACCCTGGCACAAAAGTAAAATGGTAAATATTTAAAAATATCCAACAGTACACACAAACTGCATTTTTAATTGCAAATAATTTCTGACTGCGCGAACATTATTATATAAAGGGTTTTAATTTTAACAAATGTGAAATATTTTCTTTATTTTTGTGTTTATAAATATTGCTAGCTTCTGCCAGCAGCTTCGCGCGCGTTCCTGTCGGTCAAAAAGCCTATGTGTTATTCCAAACTATTATCTATCCCTGTTTCAAATTTTATCTCAATCCCATTAACCGTTTTGCAGAGATTGAGTAAACAAAAACATACACACAAATAAACAAACTCATAAACTTTCATGTTTATAATATTAGTAACATGATACACGATACGCTGGCTTGTTCAATATCTGAAAATACTCACATTTGTTAACTCTACACATTTTTGTTTGTGGAAAGTATAGAATACGGACGTTTACATGAAAGTTCCTTTTATTTTTACCATAAACAACCTCTCATCTTTAATAAACACACCACTTGTAAAGATTCGAAGGAAACAAGTTTAAGTAAGAGTGGAATTAAAATCTCATCTCAAAGAAAATTAAACCGCGAATAGTTAATGGGTCTTAACTCGATTTCGAAACGCTAACTTTGTCGAGAGCGAGTCGTTGGCTTCAATAAGATTCAGGCAAGTTTGGGAAAATTTGCTTCCTTTTAAAACGGTTCGCCATTTAACCATCTCCGAGAAAGCACTTTAAAACAAAAGTGGAATAAGCTTTTATTTTTCACGAGATCCCTTCTGGATGGTTTGCTTGTAAAAAAAATAATTGTATTGTTATTGTTCGAGTTGGAAGACATTACACCTTTTGGTGTTTAAAATAAATTGTCAAGAGAAAGTTAATTTGTTTTGTTAAACTGTTACGGACGCTGTTGCGCTTTATGATACTGGTTTTTATTTTAAATGACGCTAATTACCTACGGCTACCCGCTGCTTCTGATGCGGAAGAATTGTCGCTAGACAATGGTCTCTGATAAATCCAATTGATATTATGTTGGTCATTAGAGGGTCTAGAAATGCCATTTGCGTTCTAAAGGTGCATAATGTTTAATTATTTGAAAAGGTCAACTTTAATCTTTGACGGCCTGCTATTGTTCATTGTTTTTTTAATGTCTAAAAAAGAAAGAATGAAGAAGCATTTGCTTTACACGCAAATGATTTGATGCTAATAATTATAAGTATTGTATGGATTTTATATGTATGTATGGGACCCAAGTCTACGATGAAATGAAACGAGGATATTGAGAATGATTTGATTGAATTAGTAAAAATGATTTTTATGTATGTGAGATTTTTGTTGTGTAAAACATATCTGGCAGTTTGTCTATAAAGTAAAAACAAAATACAAGTTGCTATCAAACAAATTTTCACAAAGGAGAACAAAACGTTTGTGCTAAAGTTACAAGATGCAGCAGACACACAAGTCTCGCTAACTGCACATTAAAATTAACATCTCTAATGTTTTAATTAACTAGCGAACAAGTCAAGTATTATTATTCAAAGTTCTGCAGAAACTACGCTCCCGTTTCATATCAAACTTGTTCATTCAAAACGTCTTATTTATATTTAACATACGTATAGAAGTCACCCTATTAACATGCATTCAGAAAGGCAAGGCATTTAGAAAAGGGAACTGAGAGAAATATATTGCTAGCGAGGTTTTGCACCAAGTGGCTTATATTTACATAAGCATTTGTGAGTCAAGGGCCATTTAATTAAAGACGGAACGTCAAAGAAACCTCTTATGAGACCTTAAACGGATAATTTTATAAGATGTCTACGAATCGAATGGGAATTATCCGATTTTTTTTTTTCATTGTGCCATTTTCTTTAAACGCTTTGCTTAATTCGTTTTGTGTTTTGTCGTCATGATTTATTGTTGTATGTGTAAACATTGTTTCAATTACCTACTGCAAAAATCTGAGAACTAATTTCTTTGAAAGATGTAAAAGGAAAAATGGTTTCTGAATCAGAAAGCATATTAGTCTACTCACATGCTAAAGGTTTCTCGTAGTAATTTTTACAAAGACCAACAGACGTCTAGGTATACAAACTAGCTCAAACAAACAAATTAAGCTAGAATTACAGCACCGTTGTTGGTTTCTTTATCAAGCCGCTTATAAAAAGGTTTCATGTAAAAAGTTCACTGGCATTACAATTAATCTTAAGCTTAAGGATATAATAGTAATTCTTGCAGTATCTGATCCTTGTTGCGCTGTTTAATGTTACCTACAGTGAAAATTTACCTCTACTAATAAATAACACCGCGTTTTCTACAGACGTAATGTGAAGTGTTTCCTAGAAATGACTGTGAAAGCGTCTAGTCTGCAAACACTGTGAGTTGAAGATTTTCTGTCGCTGCAAAATGTTTGAAATTGAAAGAGACAACGTGATGTAACATTAGTTTTCTTAGTAGCTATTTGATTGTTATGAAAATGTTGGACCTTAATATTTATCGTTATTGTTCTAGTTGCACAATTGTTATTCTCAAGAAGGAGATTGACTTTTAGTTCCTATCAAACGCCATGTCATTAACTTCCTTCTCTTCCTCACAAAATCTGCGCAAAGTCCATCCAATCTATTCTTTCGTCGTCCTCTTCTTTGCCTCTATTGTTTATTGTTAAATCAAAATATTTTACTTATCTTCTATCTTATTATGTATTTTATCTCTGTATTAATTCAAGTGTTTACTGGTTCTCTAATCAGACTAAGGTGTAAATGTTAATGCGCCACCAGAGTTGCGTCTAACCGAATGTGGCTTTATATCGAGATAGGCCTAATGACGTCATTGGCCACAAGGCTTAACTTGGATCTACAAACGTCAGTACAAGGTACCATTGTGATAGATGCTTGTACATCTTACTTAATATTATAAATGTGAAAGTTTGTATGTATGTTTGTTACTCAATCACGTCAAAATGGCTGAAAAGATCAGGATAAAATTTGAAATAAGCACAACATATAAGCTAAACTTTATCCAACGAGAACGCGGGCGAAGCTGCGAGCATAAGCTAGTTTTTTATAGTTCGTGAGATGCTAGATTGTGCATTAACAAATTTTATTGTTTTGTGGTCATAAATTAAGATCTGTGGGACAGTTACTTACAGGCTTATGATGCTGGTAATGATGGAAACGAAATGTTTATCATACAAACTGCAAAATATTATAAAAATTAGGCCAGTTTTAAAAGTATTCTTATTGAACCACATAAAATTTAGTCACAGACCTTATATACACTGTACCAATCAGACCATTTTATCAATATAAACAAGAGTAATCTTTAAAATTTAAATGGCCCAATATTTTGCGAACATATTTGCTCTATCCATCGGTGGAGGTGAAAAGCGTTGCAGGAATTAAAATTGCAAAAGTAAAAAATTGGGAAATGTGACCTGGGACGTCATCGCCATAGACATGTCAACTGGGCATGGAAACATGGGTAAGTGAATGCGTATGAAACTGTGAAACGAATCGCATTTTTACCTTTTTAAATTGCAAATTTGTATTTTCCAAGAGTATATTCTGATGACGTATCAATTATAGAAAGTAACAAGGTATTATTAATTAATTAATTAATTAAAGGAACGTATAATTTTACAGCTTAAGTGCTTAAGTGCTATGCATTTTACCGTTAAAGTGATATAAAATACTTCATATTATAATAATAGGTATATTTCAATGGTTATGCTATATTAATTTGATTGGTCCATTTTGTTTGTTCTTGTTATAAAGGTTGGTTAGGATTTTTTTAGCTGAATTTTAACACATAGCGCCATGTGTGCACCAGTTGTTTAATATATTAAAGTATAGTACTAATATTTAAACCACAATAAGAACTTAATACGTAAATATAACAATAGAAGACGTATGCCATTTAGAATAGAAGATATACATATATGTATACGTCTCTTTAGCATCTTAGAATAAAAACTGGTAAGAAAAAGAAACGAAAAACTTAATGATAAGCTAATAAAAAGCAACGAACAAAAGTTAAAGTATTAATTCGACGAAGATGGAAGTTGTTTCTGTTGTTTTTTCCCGGTGTAGCAACAGTAATTTTATTTTCCCTAACTATTTAGGGCGAACTGTTTAATGAGTTCTTCACGCTAAAAAGGAGAGTCCGCTACGAGTCGCCCTCTTTCACAATTTAAAACATTTAACAGAAATTGAATTACTTTTACACCCATTTTGTAAATAGGCAAGGACAATCAAATCCTTTCAAAAATCGAACACATTTTTTATTTTTAAAACATGCTGTTGTTGCTCATAACAAAGGAATATACATGTAATTTAAAAATAGAAGAATCGAACAATCATCTCCATCTATTGACGCTTTGGTAAAAAAGGAGGAGTTTTAATTGAACGCCCAGTCCCTGTGTAAAAGCTTTTAGAGAAAATAAAAATGAGAAAAATTAAATGCAAGCCGGTCTTTGCCGGGCGGTTTACACGCGGTGTGCTCACAAAGCGGCACTTAGCACGGCGCTTAGTGACCACCCTACAGGCCCTTTAAAAAAACTACGGTCAATAGCGAAAAAGAAATTAGAGTTAACGACGACACTAAATGAGTACGTATGTTCTGCACTCTGAGTTTTCTAGAACATTCGGTAATTGAAATTCTTGTACAGTTGTATCCTTCGCGAGCTCAGTTTAAGTCTCGTATTTTATTTTTATATTTCTACTTAAGATTTAGTCGGTGAACAGAGCGTCTTACAGATCTTGTAGCAACTTTGGTATAACTCGTAAATGTTGAATCTTTATATTTTGCTTCTTAACGCCTCCGTAAAGAGCAGAGATTAAACAAGTTCCATATTTTTTTCGCTGACATTTAAAACTTTTGGCAGGTACAACGCTTTTTGCTTAAAAGTATTCTTACCTCTAGTTTTCTAGGTTTTGTGATCAATCATAAATGTTTGCTTCTTTATAAATTGTTTTAGTTCTGTTGCAAATAAAAATTATTATTAAGTTAAATTGTAATTTATCAATGTAATCTATTAATTTCAATTTATTTATCATGACCTTATAATAAAGTTAACTTCAACAAACAGAAATAATAATCATATTAATTGAGTTCCTTTTCAATCCTCTGAGACTCTAAAATTGATAAAAGAAACATTTTAAAATGGATATAATAATAGTATAGCTCTTATAATCCATTTGAATGTTTAATCCATATATGTATCTCTACTACTCAGTAGACATGCATGCATACTGATTAATGCATATTTCAACAATATGGGAATTCCACGTGAATCAATCATACTTTCTGTCTTTGGTGTACTTTCAAAAAAATATCCAAATGGTCCATTACGAAGTGTCGATACTATCCTTTTTTATGGAATAGAGGGCAAACGAGCAGACGGATCACCTGATTGTAAGCGATCAGCGCCGCCCATGAACACTCGCAACACTAGAGGAGTCACAGGTGCGTTGCCGGCCTTTTAAAAAAGAATACGCTCCTTTCTCGAAGGTCGTATCGGTTCGGAAATGCCACATCCCTTGCGTCATGAGCCAACGAATCCACCCCATGTGGTGTGGTGGAAATGACGGCCTACAGAAATTGCCTTCGATAGCATTCTGGAAAATTATAGCCTTTTATGTATTCTGGGAATTCATACCGAATATTAATGGATGAAAGCTGAGAACCTAATTTGCTTGTTTGAGCACTTTTTGGAATAGTCAATCATTTTAAAACATCCTTTTGCAATTAGATTAATTGAGAATTTTATAGGCTACATATCACATCATGCCATTAAATATTTAAAAACAAAGGGAGAACCTAGATTCTGTTATAAAAGCGAAAACTTGTTATTGTAGTGGTCGTAAACGAAATTGGAATACAAGGTCGGCTTGGAAAATGTATTCTTTTATTTTTAGATTCCGAATTTTGACAATATAGGAAAAATTCTGAATTTTGTATCTAGTACCTACCGACCTAAAATGGATTCTATTACGTGAAAATAGGAACACAATTGAAAAAAAAAGGAATACCATAGTACTTTTACTTTACCTATTTTTTTTCATAATCCTTGTTACTGTACCTACTGCTATAGGAAATATCAGCCTTATATAGAAAATTTAAAAGCATTGACGTATAAAAGTGCTGTTTCGTTAGCCTATTTACAAAACAAATTCCTTATTAAATGAAAAAATAATCGTAGTGCTATATATAACCTAGGTACGTATAAACTACAATTTAATACTATCATGAAAAACAACCTATTATTACCTACATAATATAGTCTATTTACGTTAAACACGATTAGTTAATTACATCTTGGCGTGTTAATGGCTACAAATATTAGTTGGTGTTTATTCAGGTGCTCAGTGATGTAGAAAGATACATTAAATTAATATTAGTATACATTAACATTACATATACATATTCATTATACGTATACAACTCGTATAGGTACACATTGTGAATGTGCTTTGAATATCATGTGACGTGGCAGGAAGACAGGTAGATTGTCGGCTTTCAGTTGTTTCTGAGAACTAACTCTACAAAAACGAGCTTTATAATTAAATGTTTCAGAGATTTTATAATGACATTTATAACACAAAATCACAATTTTTTGACATTGACACCTTTTTTGTTGACTTTCAAAAGGCGTCTAGCCAAAATCTAGGGAGTGTAGAATTTTTACCTCTCCGTTGGGCGGTGGCCACTATCTACACCTAAAGGGTCCTCTTAGTAGACTAACTCTGGTATGGCACCTCCTTCTGGAGACCTGTGAGTCATCCTTGAACCTCTATGTGCAGTGTAGTGCACGGCGGCTCGTGACCACTGCACTGCTGTCTTCTTTGAGGTCCTGGTGTGGGTCCCTAGATTGATTTTGACACCTACCCAAGTTCTTTGTTATAACGTACATTATGTAGTTATTACTATAAAAAAAACTCTTATTATAAATATCTACCACACACCATCACTAAACAGCTTCCACCTAAAACAGGTAAGATCCATTATGGACGTCGATTTCGTACTTGGAGAATTTGAAATCTTTCGGTAAGCAAATAATTTATCAAAGTCATGTCAACTAAGGCCTTCCGTCGAAAGGAGAGAAACACCTTTTTTAAGAAACTTTTGTGGATCGATTCGTTTGTATATCCCTATATGTATGTATGAGGGTGGGTGCATGTGATTGATGGGTGTGGAGCATTTATAAGTATCACTTGATTGATGAAAGTCGGTTAGTCAACCCGTGTGTCACGCGCTGGTGACCGTTTCGTCTATTTTCCTAATTTTATTGCCAAATGGCCAATTCGGTACTGGTCCATATATTTTTCAATGCTTTCCAGTGTACGAGGGAGGGTTACACGATTTAGAAAACTCTCAATGTAATGAAGATTAAGTAGCTTCGAATTGTTCTTAGTATTAAAGAAGTGTCGTTTGGTTGATAAATAATATGTAGCAGAATTGATTCATGGTGAAAGCTGTTAAGTGTTGGTTGGTAAAAAGGCTGAAGATTACGATGAAACTTTTGTCTTAGAGTAGACTCACATCACGCATCAACCTTAATCATCAAACATTTCATTACTTACGTAATAAAAATGTCGGCGCATGAGTTAGAAAAATTTGATTGAACTGAGTAGTGATCGATCTATTATAATCATAATTTTATGGAGATTATAAGAATAATGTGCATAATATGTACATTTCTTCAAGTAACTTTGGTAACGAATAACCAGAAGAAGAACATTCTCTAATTAGGTCAACTTGTACTTACAAGGATTAAAAAAAAAACGGTTTACAAAAATACCAAAAGGAAAAGAGACGATAATAAGTATGTTTTAAAAACTTGGAAAAAAATAAACAATGCAAAATTTAGACGGGGAATATAAAACTTCCTTAACGAGGTAACGTTACACTGCCGAGGTACCTAAGCAGTGTTATGGTTAACTAATTGAGCTCATGGTTTTGTCTGTGGGCACACAATGGGAAATTTTATACGAAAATCTCTTATAGACAGAATTTTGAATTAATCCGTAATCTTGTTTAAGTAAATAATGAGTGATGAGATTGTATGTTATCGCTGAAGTAAGCATGAGTTATTAAGAGTAAGTATCTATAGAGAATTTTAAAATACTGTGTTTATTTTACAATTTGGACTGACCTGATATAGGCAATGGAAAATAAATATCTTATTGTAAACAAATACTATGGATTGAGTTCGTTTTATATTTCTATACCTTATATTAATCGGTTCTGAACCCATCAATATCATTATTGTACCAATCTGTGTTCTATTAAATTGAAATATCTACAAAACTTCGCCATTATACTTACGTGTAATAATAAAAGATAATTTAGCATTTTAACTTCTCAGAATAAGTCTTAAAGCAATTAAAAAAAGATGAATTACACAATCAAAAAGACTTGTTTCGTAAAAAAAGGGAACCGCCTGTCAATTTCTTTACTGCCTCCATTTATTTAAGTCGGGTAATATTCCTAAAACTGAAAAATGCTATGCTGAAAACCGCATCAAAATTGGTTAAGCCAAACGCGGTTTTAAGTCAAGTAATATCCCTAAACCTAAAAAAATACTAAATCGGCTAATCTAAACGCGAGATAATCGCGCACACACATACATAAAAAATACATACATACATACAGGTTAAACTGAGAACCTTCTTTATTTGAAGTCGGTTAAAAAACAAGCAATAATTGCCTAAGAACAGTCTTTTAATTATTTTGTTAAAACTCTTTCTTTGTAATGTTTTCAAGGCCCAAAAGTAACTCTCAATAACTTTCCTGCCGTACAGATAAACTCTTCTAACGATTTTATTATTATTAAGTAAGTTTTCTCAACCAGTAAAAGTTAATTAACTCGAAATTCATGGCGTGACCTAAACTTTGGAGTAGGCGCTACACCGTAGCTTTTTCAAAGGACCTCACTGCCGAACTTTGTATCACGAAATATCTCGGATGAGTCATTTTAAGTGAATTTTCAAAACTGTAATGTTTGAAATTTTTGGAGCACCTAGCTTCTACCCAAAGTTAGGGTTCTGTTAAGGCTTTTGATAGCTTACTCGTGTTTTTAAAATGTTTTTAGGTTGGTGAAGGTAATGCTCGTATTTTAAGTGGTTTTCAGTTTTTTTAGTTATAATGTTTATTTTTATACAGTCTTCTTTATTCAGTAAATAAAGAGATCCAAAAGAAGAATAGAACTTTCTAGTTATGAAAACTACTTTATCGTATCTATAGTTAATTCCTTGATTGTATACTATGTGGTTCCTTACACTTTAATTCAAGCGAGAACAAACAGGTTGATCAAAATTTAAATAATATTGACGGTTGAAAGGCTAATAAAATTGATCTAAGCGAAATTTTTTGTGATAAAATTTTATATACATATTCAGAATCACCGAAATTGTTCTCCATCTAATGATGTATATACCGTACGTCGTTATATGTATTTATAAAGCCACCGAACATCCAGTCAATAATGTTATGACACTATGTACCTAGTATTGAAATATCAAATGCAAATGATAATACATTAAAGTGTGGTGTACACTGTCGATACAAAAAAAGTTTCAATTATCCAAATAGTTTCAATAGCTTTTATCACAAATCTATTTGCATTCAGTGTAACCTATCAGTTTGACATCATGTTTGAAAAAGCTCTTTATTTAATGAAAAGATTTTTACAAATTCGTACTTCATTTATTTAATGAACTTTTAGTTTTGTGAAATGAATTGATGTTAGTTGAATGTGTTAATTAATTAATGGGCCCACTGTTGATCATAATCTCGATGAGATTTGTTTGGATTTGGTTTTCATTGGAGGCAGTCATTAGCCCGTGTAAAGGTAATGAAAATAAGCATAAAAGACATTTTCATCAAATTAGTAAAAAAATGTTATAATGCTTTTTTCTCTCTGAGGACCGTAGCAGAGGCATATAACCTATGCTAAAATACCACTTTTCATTGGTTTAATTAAAATTTATTTTATTAAAAACTTTTTGTTTAATTTAATACTGAGTGTAGTAGAGGACACGTAACTAATATTTACGTAATGGCCATGAGTGAGCTTTATGGTCATTACTCAATATTTGAATATAGCTTGTTGTTGTTATTCGTAAAATACAGACAATTTTATAAGGAGACATACTAAATTAATTATTAAGTATGTTTTCGGCCTACTCGTCTTAATATGAGCCCTCTAGCATGGCTTGAAACTAGTCAAGTTCCTCATCAAATAATTACGTGAGTAAGCCAAAAAATATAATAATTTAGTATATTAATCGATCAAAAAATCCTTCTCATTTTAACCCTTTAAACATCGTGGTTGTTCCATTATAACATTTAATAAAAGCCACGGGATAAATAACAAATAGGTAATGAATAAAATATAACGAAAGGGGAAACCGCACGTACGTTATATGGTGAAGATAAAATTAAGTAAATACGTATGTAACAAAAGATCCCACATATTGTATTAAAATGATAAAATTATCTGACAGTGTTACTTCTGTTCTGAAATGCTGTGTAGGTGTAATCGTGTTCAAAGTCTATAATGGTTTTCTTTTAGAGTTTGGATACCAAGTAAAGAAGATCGTTTTGGAACCCGCATTCAATTTAGAGCAATATTTAAAGACTCATCACATGTTTTCTCGTTGGAAATTTAGAAAGTGACGAAAATAGGTTGATGAAGAAGTTTTATAGATTCTATAGACATTGTTTGCGTAATGTATAAGGCTTTTTTTAAACGATGCCCCACACTAGGCGATATGCCTAGTGTGGGGCATCCTGTGTCGTGAAAAACTTATACAAGTTCCTATACACACGACACCCAGACCCGAAACAACAATTTGTCGATCACATAAAGAGTTGCTCCGTGCGGGAAACGAAGCTGTTACACGCTGTACGGCTGCCAGTCGCCTAGCCACCACACCAACCGTGCAATCGAAATTGTTTTCTGACTAGTTAACAACTGAAGAAAAGGAAAGGCATGCTAGAAGTTTCACGTGTAAGACAATATACGAATACATACCATTTTGTATCCAAAAAACTGCATAGGAGTTCAGTTTATGCAAATCTAAATGTTACGAGTAGTAAGAATCCAGTTTACATGTGTACTAAGTATGTAAAAAGATTTGATACCGCTGCGGTGAGGATGACACGGCAACTTAACGAACAGAGCACAGCACTGCGGCTTTTTAAAGCAAAAAAAAAAAACAAAATAAAAGTCGCCTAAGATTCCATGTTTTGCAATTTTAAACTTTTTATTTTTTCAACTTAAGTTCTCTTTTTGCTTGTAAATTGAAATTATAATAGTGAGTTTGAATTCAAATAAGGTTTTTAATAAAATTAAGAAAGTTTTTCTGCGACTACAGTCTGTCTGGGTTAGTTTGGGAGTTTTATAAAATTAAGTTGAGACTTACAAAACAAAAGAAATGAAGTAACCGAGCCCTCATTAATATAATTAGATGGCTATTTTTAAGGGTAACCGATGTAAACTCGGTTTATATAGAATTTGATAAGAAGATCTATTTACTTAAAATATTATATAAGTTCAAAATAAATAAAATTCAAAGACGAAATGTCTAAAATAGCTTAATTTAACAAAAAACCTTTTCTTTTCTTCGCATCTTATTTCAAGACATTGCCATTGGTCTAAATACCGCGCCTCGGAAACATTCGTGAAACTTCGTCGGTTTCCGTGAAATACGTAATTTGTTTACAAAGCATTACTGATGTAAATATAAGATTGTGTGAACCTGTGTGAACTTTTAAGGAAAAGGAAATTTCTTTTGTAACGTTCCTCCTTGTTGAGGAAAGTCGTTTTCTTTTTTCGTCGAAATATTACTTTGTAATGGCGTTGTGTGGGGAGTTAATGCCTTAATAGCTCTTATTTACTACTTAATTTCTTATTTTAGCTAATTTGTACACCGAGGACTTAATGAATAAGTCTTACGTTGTACTTAATAACTTAATTGGGTAATTTTTATTGTAGTTAATAAGGTTGTTTTTATTTCGTACTTTTCATGTGAAAATTACTGTAGGTAAAATCTACTCCATAATAATGAGAAAATTAGTTGTAAAAACCGCTAATAAAAATATTTCATTTACAACAATTAATTTCATAATCCTGTAGCAAATAGCTATAGCTGTAAAAGCATAGTAACTAATTTTAATATTGGACAAACTACTCAGAAGCTATCACAGTACAAACCAAAATATAACAAGTTGCGTGAGGAGATGAAAAGCCGAAGTTACACCAACACGCAGAAGCAGTGGTTCGTTGGTTAAAGTTTAGCTCCAGCGGTTGAAGTGTTAGCATCATGCTCTGTTTACCTCGACAAGGATTAAGACGAGACGATATCTATATATATACCTATACACCTATATACTCCGTATGTTTACAAGTTGCGGTGAAACAGATAACTTTGGAGACTCACTCATATAATGTATGATGACGATCTTCAGAAACTTTCGAATTTACCGTATAATATTCTGATTAAAATTTTCTCAAAGGTTGAATGACCTTTTAAAGTTGTGGTACCTACGGTGTAAAGTTAAACTTTTTGAGTTTTGATTGAAGTTTGGAAGAGTTTTAAAGTGTTATCGTAAGTGTTAAGTTTAAATATCAGCATACATACCTTATAATGTGTTGTGTACATAGGTATATGTTTGCGTAATCCTTTGGAGGAGAAACCGTAAATTCCTAGCCTTAGCCGAACAGATATTATCACGCCACAAGTTATGCAGTCTACATTTACAGTGGTACACAGTTGAAATACTATGTTAAAAATATAATTACACTATTACATAACAGAAATAAAACTTACACTCACTAATACGCGCTTTTATCTGCCTACAAAAACTGTTAAAGACTAATAACCCTTTGCTACCGTCAATCATAGTTGTTCAACAAGGTGCCCAAGGCGACGTCCAA
Source organism: Spodoptera frugiperda (assembly GCF_023101765.2). Lineage (NCBI taxonomy): Eukaryota > Metazoa > Arthropoda > Insecta > Lepidoptera > Noctuidae > Spodoptera > Spodoptera frugiperda. The sequence goes on from NC_064237.1 coordinate 5,184,084, forward strand.
TGTGTTTAACTTAATTAGACATATTTATATTTTTAAATGGTTTTATTTATGTAGATTGACCTGTTGTTTCTTTTGGTCAAATTTAGAAATTGGCATTTATCTGGGGGCACGGTAGTGCCCCGCCAAGACGAGCCAAGCGAAGCGCAAGCGCAAGGGCACTACCTACCTTTTCTCGAAGCGCTTCGTCGTATTTTTGAACCTTCATAACTTGAGTTTGGGTTATACCAGATAAACAAAATTTTCAGGATATAATGTCAGTGGTAGACTTAATAAACCTCTAAAGTTTCAATTGCATAGCTCTTATACTTTAGATTTTATTGATATCTAAAATACCCCGATTTCGTCACTCACTCACTCACTGATGATCAACAAAATTCATAAGGTAGCTTCCTGAAGTCCTTAAAACTGAAATTTGGTATGTAAGCTAGTATTAGTACCCAAACAACAAAAAAATCCTTAAACTTGGAACTTACCCCCCAACCCCTTAACTAGGGGGTGAAAGTTTGTTCGAGACTTCCGCAACTTTTGACGCTAGAGGTCTGAATGCGTACTTTTCGGATGGGTAAAAATCTGAAATAGGGAAACTTAATTCCCTATTTCCTGCTTGAGATCTGAAAATTATACACAAGTACATAGAACACAAACTTTTCATCAAAACATTATCCTACCCATAAGTACTTAGATATGAATAATATTACTACACTTCACTTCGGTAAGTGTTTATTAATCAACCTATACTTTTGAACATAAGCATCGTAAGTATAGTATGCGCCAACGCCCGCCGCCTGCCCCCTCGTCCCCGCGCAGTAGCTAAAAATAATCGGCCCGTCAGCGAGCGCGGCACCCGAACGCGGGCAGACGCGCGAGGGCAGACGTCGTTGACGGTTGTCTCGTTGAATGAAAAGTTTTCGGAATATTTCGGTGATTTAAAAGTTTGCTATCGCGGAGAAAAAAACCATTTGCCTAATATTTAATTGTTAGTAGTTTAGTAGGTAAAGGTTTAGATACTAGTGTTTTAATTTTCATTGATAAAAAGTATTAGGATTACGTTTGCAATTTTCTTATAAATTTAGTAGTTTAGTAGGTGAATTTGTCGCTCATTTTATCTTTCTATCATAAGCAACCTACAAAAAGAAATGAAATCCCACAAAAACATTTCATGTTAAATGTTGCCAAGACGAGACCATATAGCTCGCACTGTCAAAAAGTAATCAGATCCCGTGTAGAGCCAAGTTTCTAACCCTATACTTTTGAACTGGCGAGTTGGCCGCACGGAAAGAGTTTAGAAGATTGAATAGATTTTTATGCTCAAGCCCATATGACGAATAGCAAAAAGTCCGTGCGGCCGACTCGCCAGTTCAAAAGTATAGGGTTAGAAACTTGGCTCTACACGGGATCTGATTACTTTTTGACAGTGCGAGCTATATGGTCTCGTCTTGGCAACATTTAACATGAAATGTTTTTGTGGGATCCCCCTTTCTGACGTCCGGTCGATCTGATATTTGGTACATAATCTTGATGATAACACAATATCAATCCATTAAACCGTTGAGCACAAAAAATATTTTTATGAACTAATTTGTATAACGTCTATTCTCAGAAGACTACAATTACATCTGTAGCAATGTAAAGAAACATCCAGTTATTACAAGCAAATAGAACTGGAAAGTTCGAGAAATATCTACAGACTAACATAGTACAGTTTCGTACGAAACGATAACAAAAGTTTGTAAAAGTTTAGTTTTTCACTAACAGCCGAACAAAGTAAAGCAATCAGTGTAACACAAAACAAAGTTACATTTTTAAAATTGCTATTCATATTATATTCGATGTTAGTTGGGGACGTTGGGGAACAGTTTTTGTTTACATCTCTAAACATGTTTTTGAAGGTTTTTCTTTGAATTTTGTGACTATAATGGGATGTGGAATGTGACTATATTGCTATTGATTAGTGTGATGTTGGGTTTGAAGGCCGAGTTAAATAGATTGTAAGAAAGTATGGGCTTAGGTATTATTACTACATAAGTCAATTGACATTTTTTATTGACTTCTCTCGCCTTGGGCGAGGCAAGAGAATGCCAGCCCTTACTGACTGAAACCCACCTTGTTCCTCTCCTGCTCTTCGAACCGGAGCAATGGTAACGCGGTAAGCTGCAGCTCCGTGTCGGGCACCATCTGATGACTCTTTGACCTCGTGTCTGGTTCTAGTCGGGCAGCGAGTTACTCTTGCTTGCCGTCCGCAGACCCGCATTTATGATGGCCGGAGATCATCGCGCGATTCCCGACGCCCGGGGTGTCTCCAGCAACGGTAGGCCTGAAAATGGTACCGTATAGGTCTAGAAATATAGAGAATATTTCTAGATATATTATTCTCTAGTAACAACAAAATGTTGACAAAACATCTTTACTTACAGCAGTCACACCTTTAAGGAATTCATCTATGATATGATATTTAATTAAATAATTATCTCATTACATAGTTATAGAACTCTCTAGAACGTTTCCTTAATCAACTGACACGTAGGACGGGCGCAGGTGACTTCTTAATACAAGTTAAGTGATTAGCAGATATCTAATTTGATTGAGATATTTACCTTATCCCTCGCATAACTGGGATGGATATATTTGCACATTCCTGTGTAAATATGTGTTGATGTGAGGGGATACTTGTGTGAAGGTATAAGAACTAATTAGGAGAAACCCATGTTTAGTCGTGAAATAGACGTATGATGGCCTTTATGATGATTATAATGATGTTGAGTTTAGGCTGGTTGTTTTTCTTCACTGTATAGTATAAAACAAAGTCGCTTTCTCTAACCCTATGTCCCCTTTGTATGCTTAAATCAACGGACTTAGATGCGGTTTTTTTAATAGATAGAGTGATTCAAGAGAAAGGTTTATATGTGTAATACATGCATAACATATCACCATTGCCCCTTCGAAGAAGGAGCTGGTCGTTAGTTTCATTACAAAATAAAACGTTCACGTTTGTTTTCTCTCGAATCTTCTATTGTGATGAAAGTGATCTTCTTCTAGAACATATTTGTCATAGAAACATCTAAAAAACGTAACTCAGTGACGTCACGTTCAAAATGACAGGGATGGATACATAGCGTGTTCTTCTTCTGCTCAAATTCTTTGGTTCAAATTCAGATTGCATGTAATATACATTCTTGCCAGTTAAACTATGTTTATTATAGGTTATTCTTAACTGTATAATCGTGTAATAACGAAATAAAAAAGGTTTTTTATTATTTTTTTGGTTACTGTTAGTAAAATACAGATTTTTTTATCTTAATTAAAACACGTACTTCATTAATCAACGCCCAGCCCAAACCGCTGAGTCCTGTAACATGATATTCAGTACATACCCTTGTCTTACACGTCTAACAGGTAAGTAAGGATTTTACGTGGCTGAAACTGAAACACAAGACGTTCAGGCCTTTGAGGCCCTTATTAAGGCTAGATAGATATTAATATAGGTACAGTTTGTACCTATTTATTATGGTTTCATAGATTATTTAAAAGTAAGTAGATTATTGGGCCTTAACAGAAAATTTTTGTAATATAGGCTTTTAGCATTATATCTGACTACACGGTTGGTACACAGATTATTGTTTCAGGTTTGGATGTTATGTGTATGTTATGTTACGATTCACGACACAGGAGAAAAATCTAGAGTAGAACAAAAAAAATGTGTTTTCCAAATGTGAGCATTTTAATCTGAATTAAAATCGCACGACTATCGTTATTGCAACCATAAAAACAATGAAATAGTTCAGTTTTCTTTATACTCATCAACACTGTTTACCTTCCAGGTTCATTGGTATAGCTTGTTTATATTCAGTTTCCATTAAACAAATAGTCCTTAATCAACGAAGACCTCACAAGTTTTGCAAGAGAGTCTATTTAGCCATTATACCGTCACAAAGTTTTTCTACAAAATTCTACTACAGATTTAAAAAGTTGGTCATTTTCTAAAAGGACAATACTTACCTACTTGCTAGCTGGATTAAAAAGCTGTTCCGTCCCAGGAGACGAGTAGTAGTTTGGAATAAAACCGGACATAAATTTCGGTTGACTTTGATTAATAAAATAAGGGAGCATGGGACGGCTTGGCACCTAAGCTTTGGAGAATTTATTGCAAGCAACACGTTTGAGTGTTCTGAATATCGTATGAGGAAGTGTTTATTTAAAGCAGATACTTAGCAAGTTTATTGTTTTTGAAGGGAATACTATGAAAACTTAAAAGATAATAGATATAGGAATAATATCAGTTAATACTTAAAAGGCAACAAAATGGATTCAAAATAAATTCGGTGTCTCATTGTTACTTCTATTTTTTTCTATCATCATCATCACATTAACAGCCTATAAGTGGTCACTGTTGTTGCGTTGCCGGCTTTTTGGGAGTTAGGAATTTAAGGATTGTTGGGGGATTGGAAAGATTGGGAAGGCATAATATTGAGTACCTCTGGCTTAAAAATTAAAAGATCAAAATAATATAAAGAAAATCTTCAAGTAAAATGTTGACCTTTATATTGTTTCTACATATTTACATGTTACCTACAATTTCCCGCGAGCAATCTGTCATATCCTTCCGCATACCTACGTACATGAATTTAACATGAAATTTCCTTCGAAATCCGAGAATTTAAATAAAAGAACACTTTTCTGGAACTCCACAATATTAATAAATGATGAAAACACAAAGCGATGACATTACAAGATACCTTTTTAAGTTGTTTTTTAATGTTTTTATTGCATTGATGAGATTAATTGCCAATTGTTTATAGATCGTGCAAGAGGCAGTTGAGAGAAATGAAACGCAGTATGAAAACACACTTTTAAATTTTAAGACACAATATTAAATAGAAAATATCGCAGAAGTTATTTATACATATATTAAGAAGATACAATTTCCTATTTCTTTATTTTCAACGTTTTATGCCTTTTATCCCCGGAGGGGTAGGCAGAGGTGCACATTACGGCACGTAATGCCGCTATACAATGTACAGCCACATTTCGCCATTTGTGTTATAAGTCCGATGGAATAGGGGGTGACGGTTATTACTAGGAAATTTTAGACACAATATTAAATAGAAAATAATGCAGAAGTTTAATAGAAATTCCTTTTATAACTTTATTTTCAATACAAATTAAACACAAACAAAGAACGTACAAAGAAAAGTTTACTGAAAAATATCGCGTCGTTCTCAACTTAGTAGGTATGTTAGAAAATTGCATTATATCATTAGTATCCGGTAAAAGTCGGTTGTAACCAGTTTGTGCGATACGTAAGCGAAGCAACAATCTAATTGTGCTCGAGACAAAACACCAGCATAAATTGTTCTTTAAGTTACATCGCCTTGCAGAGCAAGATAAGTGGAATTTGTTGGAAATAAGAAATTAATTTAAAAATGCATAATATTACGATTATTAAAATGCTTTGTGGCAAAGAACAAAATTCTATATTAAGTAAATACAAGTCTGATTGGTTGGTTCATTGGAGCCGGCCAACGTAAAGCAAACTCGTACTAAGCCCTCTGTTACTATAATGAGTCCGATGTAATAGATTTCATGATATTAATTATTATATAAAACTGAAATTTAAAAAATGATTATCTCGCTTTTGGCTGAACTGATATAGATGTGGTTTTCAGCATTTTTCAGTTTTAGGTATATTACCGGACTTAAAAAAAAATACTTTTGAAGACTTTTTTTAAGTTATATACCACCTTTCATATTATCTTCTTCCACAATTCACCCAAATCTGTGATACAATAGACATTTTATAAATAAAAATCTAGTAATGGACCCAAAGGAATTTTATCAGGAAGCTCAAACTAATCAGTTTTCCCAAACGCGCACTCTAAAAATACCCACAGTGTTCCAAGTATCTGTATTTAGGTAGCTATGTTTGTGCATTTGGGAATACACCGAAAATTCTAGTTCAATACTGAGATTTTTGCTTTGAACATTATATCTATATTTTTTTGAAGTCTTTGACCACGAATAGAATCATCATACCTATACTAGATTTAAACAAGTAATAGTAAATGTCTATTTTCGAATTAACATTTGGCATTAATATTGGCCGTCAAATATCAGTTTTTTTTTATTTTATCTAGGCTATATTATATATTTTGTTTATAACTTTTGTCTGTCTGTCTATCTCTCTGTGTGTTCCGACTAGTCTTTGTAATGGCAGGTTTCTTGAAGTTTAAGGTACTAAGGACTAACTTATGCTACAATTATTAAAAAAAAATATTTTAACTATTATTTTACGCGGCCTAAGTCGCGGGCAACAGTTAGAATTAAAATAAAACCTATATAAAGATTTTTATAAAAATAAAACCTATTTTTCAACAAAGACTGTTTTAGTTAAAATTAAAACTAAACATTCTCTACTTTTTATCTAAAAATAGACCTTTTATTACTTTTTACAATAGAATTTACTATTCTCTAACATATTTTTAAAGTGGGCTATATTTCAAATCAGACCGTTTTCCTAGAAATATGGACGGAACATGTTTCAAGTTACCGATTTTATTACTGTACTCTAGGCCGACTGAATTCTGCATAAAATGGGGGTAAAACGTGGTGACTGCCGACTTGTGTCATTAAAAATAGACATATTGGCTTCTGAAGCTCCTGTTTATAAATTATTCAAAGTACCGCAGAATGGTTGATTGACACAGCGAAATGTGTGAGTACTAGGAACCTTTTAGTTCTTTCGTTCACCTTCTACGTACTATTTACGGTACAAGTAGCTGATGTATTTATTTATTTTCGTTTTTATTTTGTTTTACTCTTGTGTGAATAATGCCACTCATAAAATCTTCTAGTGTTTGCAACAGAACACGTATCTTAAAGTAGGACTATCAAAACGGTTTAATGCATTCCATTCTTATTTTAAAAGGCTTTGATTTTACGGTTTAAAATTACTGAAACCATAAAATGCATCGCCATTATTGAGTTATTCCAATTTAAAATAACGGTTTTAAACAATTGATTTCCCATAAGAGCGCATGCATCGCGATCGGGCATGGATCGAGATTCAAAAATGGCTGGATCGCGCCACGTATAGTTATTAAATTTCAATTTTAAGCTTTATGCTTCTGGGCGATAAGAGGATTTTGATTCCCGCGTCCCGTTTTTACGAATAAATGTAGGGTTGTTACCGCTATGGGTAAGGATTACCTGTATTATAAAGCCATTTTGTATTTAATGTTAAATAAATAAAGGTATTCGAATTACGAGATTTTCACTCGTCACCGTTTCAGTGAAGAAGTTTATTTACAACAATGAATATTGTGTAAGTTTTTGGTAGTACAACATTTCATAAGAATTTTTGCTTTTTATTTTATTTACACATTTATTCACGATATAAGTTCCGTACATATTCCATGGCATATTCTTTACAGTATATTTTATATTACGAAGATGCGACAGATTTGTAACACATTACAAACAATTTAACTCGAAAGTGAATTAAGTACGATACCATACATTACCATACCATACGTATTTAAGATAATACTAAGTCTATAGAACAATAAAACGGGTAGAATAGCATACTATTATTACCTAGATGGACGGTAAGCATTTACCGAGCTCACAACGCTAAGGGAAATCAGATTTTCAAGCTATGAGCTTAAAGGTACTTGCTAGAGAATAGCATATTGTATCCTGCCCAGCATAATGTATGCTGTTACTAATAGCATATTGTTTCATGCAACGAGAATTTACTGTGTTTCTGAAACAATCATTATATTTAGTACGTTTAATAATAGTATAGTGTACATTATCTAATTGGAATATGTTAAAACATTGTCAGAAGATGTGCATTGTGCAATGTGGTAATGTGTAGATCGAAATAAGCGTAGGCCTCATCAACCTCATGGGTGTCGTGTCATTCATTGCAATCGTAATAGAAAGCCTAAATGAAAATATGAACTAAACCTATCTTTGTAAAATTAATAAAGTAATTTTTTAAAGTTTTGACAAAAATAATTTAATAACAACGGTAAAAAATTTAGAGAAATATAACACAACACATCACATCCGCGACTTAAACAAAACGTCACAACGAAAAACCAACAACATAATTTTACACACAAAAAAAAATTGTTAAACACATAACACATAATTTAGCACGTCGTCCGTATTTGTAAACTCCGGAACTAAGTGAGCCACATGTCGTCACTGAGGTCGTAATATTATAAATTGACGCCGTAATTTTGAGGCAACCCTGTGCCACATCTGCTTGGCAAAGCGTAAAAACGGTCGTCCTACACCCGGTACGGATTACTGTGTCAATGTAAACAAGATCAGTAGAAATATTTTTCATACGAGCGACGTAAATGGCAGTCGTTCCATCATTTCGCTTCATCTCATACACGATCCTAACATTTATTTCATTTCATTGTTTCGACGTTGTTTGTCTCATGGTTTATTTCAATTGTCTTTGTAAGATATAAGATAATAATATAAGGTTATTATATAATAATTACATCAAAGTCAAAGTCAAAGCATTTATTTCAATTAATCTTTAATTAGGTACTTTTGAAACGTCAAATTGAATTGTCCGTCAGTCTGTCTGATAGTGAAGCTATGTGCTCGTTCCAAAGTGTAGCTTTGAATGGAGAAAAACGGGAAAAAACTCCATTACATAAAAAAGTTAAGTGTGGGTGAGCCATGCTTCGGCACGAATGGGCCGACTCGACCGAGTAATACCACGGCCTCACAGGAAACCGACGTGAAACGTCGGTTGCATTGTGTTTCGTTGTATGAGTGAGGTTACCGGAGGCTCGATTACCCCGATTCCCAATCTTCCCAATCCCAGATTCCAGAAGCAGAGAGTATCCAGAGCATCCAAATATTATTCCTTCACCATCAAGCTGCATCAGACTCCAATATTAAAATTTACCTTCTTTCTAAACGCCTCTTGCAAAATGTTAGATAAAACTGGTATAGGTAATATGGTAACGTAATTAACACCCAACTTTTATCTCGGTACTGCAGACAGTCAGAAGTCCATAATATATAATTATGTATTTAACATAATCAATCAATACCATCACTTCATTAATTTTAAAGGTCGCTTTTCCTCATTTTTCTCTTTTCAATTTGTAAAAGAACATTATTTTTGTTTTTGTCCATACGTTCAACATGGGACACTATGTTGGATCCACTCAATTAAGTTTAACAATACGTCGGTATGAAGAGATTTATGTTGCCGTGATATTTCTGTTTTCATTTAACACTGTGTTCATCAGAGGGCCTAGTGCGAGTTCTTTTTTACGTTAACGCGACACTGCGTCTGGCCCCCTGATTGGTTGGTAAATTGGAGCTGGCAAATCAGAGCGCTGGACAACATAAACGTGTCGATTGTGTTAATGTAAAACAAAATTAGAATAGGCCCTCTGTCCACTGTTTGTTATGTAACTTTGTTCTGTTTGTATGATAACAGATTAATCTTTGTTTTTTCATGTTCTAAATATAAGTAACTCGATTCGCTATGTTTGTCTCTGTATTTAGGTAACGAACTGATGCTATGCGGGTTGAATTTTCATTTTTATACGAATGTAAGGTTGTTCGGAAAGGAGGAAAAGTTTAATGTGAGTTAAAAATATATTCTATATTGAAAAGATTACGTAGTATTTACTAAAAGTTTGTTTAGAACGCAAACTTAATTTTGAGTCAAGAAATTGCCTTATTTTCAAGAATATTTAGTAGTAATTTTCCATGATGCAAAGACACTAACAGCTAGGAGATATATCTTTACTTAAAATATAAGCCTAAAGCACTGCACCATTTAAACGGACCTCCCGCAAAACCTTACGAGCAGCGTTGGTAAAAAGCTAATTACTGTTGCCAATTACCGAGCTAATTTTAATTGTACTAAAGAGGCACTTAATTGATTATTACGAAGCGCCGTTAATTAACATGTCGTCTCCACGATCAAATTGCCTTGTTTTAATTACGTCGGCTTTTTTATATTTTGCGTGCGCGGCAAAAAGTGATGGTCTAAAGGTCTATTTATCTACATGTCGAGTCGTCGATCAACTGCAGAGTCTGGACACCGGACAGTTCTCGTTAAACATATTGGAAATGGTCTCTTGTATTCGATTATTTTGTCCGCTAAATTAGTGCTTTTTCTGATATTCGTTGGTGATGTTTGTGTTTTTTTTTATTATATAAGTACCTACTTAATTTTATTATAATTTTCGTGAGACATACTAAATTAATTAATTATTATGTTATCGGCTTACTCACGTAACTGTTTGACGAGGTACTCGACTAGTTTCAAGCCATACTAGAGGCTCATATTCATGAGTAGCATTCCGCGACACACGACGCGGCGATTGTTGCGCTACTACAGTAGCACCTATATAATATTGTGCAGTACTGAAGCAGCAGTCCTATCTAAAATCTCAGTTCATATCTCCTGATAAGTAAAAGGTACAAGGTGTGATGCGATATTTTTATATACACACGCACGCAAAAAGTAACACGCATAAAATTAACATACCAAAACCAAAATCCATCGATCAGTTAATCATTTAGAAGATAGATTCCCGAGCTCACAGGCCTATAATATTCACTTTGCTATGTGTAAATAGCCTCTAAATTAATATTGGAGCTTCGCTACCTACATCAGCATATAGGGCCTGTTAGAGATATGATTATGTAGCGGCATATCCCTGATAAGGCTAACCAAAACCGCATGGATCGTTCGGTCTACATGTATAAGCTGATGAAATGCGGCTTAGATGTGGGCCTCGATGTTACTTAGTTATAGCTCTGTAGCGATGATTAAATACGTGAATATCGTATTATCTCGGTGACTCGTGACAGCATCGTACATAATTAACTTGTAATGTTTAGCTTATGATGATTTTTGGTTTCTGTTTAATTGAAAAATTGAGATGGAGCTCAGTACCTGTATACGTTATGAATCAATTTTATCGACTGCTTTATTAGTAAAGCATATATTACAATACAAAAAACAGTAAGACTAATTCCTTCAAAGCTTCAAGAAAAGAGCGTATTGTTTTAAAAGGCCGTCAACGCACCTATCTCCTATTGCTGCGGGTGTCCAAGGGCGGTGCTGATCACTTACCATCAGGTGTCTCGTCTGTTTGTTTGAACCCTATTCTATAAAAAAGTAAGATACCATAATTATTTTTTTATTATGCCCAAAATGTGATGCAATTATGGGAAAATAGGTGTATAAACCATAAAGCCAGAAAATCCTGTCAAAACTCAAAACAATATTACAAACAATCGTCTTATAAAAAAATCGCGCTAACTTTTATAACATCTTCCCATCAGTCGGAAAAAGTGTAACAAAATAACGTTATGTCGTCAAAAAAAATCTTTAATAAATTAAACCTTTGGTCAGGCTTCGGCCTAACTTTACGGACATCGACAAATTAGATCAACAGTCAGCCGTCCCGGGGGTGCAAAAACACACCGTGTTCCATCAAGCCAGTTACGAGTGTACGTTTTTTTGTACTATGTACTGTGAACTGACTCCACAATTTTCCTATGAATACCGCCGGAATTATCTGGGTCATAAAACGTATGTTCGGACATGTGTCTGCATAGTTTAATGTTTTTGTATCGTGAAATGTTAGTAAAACTGTTAACCGTAGTTTGATATTTTTTATTATTAATAATAGTTTATTTCAAAAAAGAATTACACATTACAATATTATGACACTTATCTAGAACTCATTAAAATGTATTGGTGTTTATATATACTTCGTGACATTAAATGTTGCTATTTTCTAAACTTGACGCCTTGTAAGCCGAGATGTTAACAAGTTTCAAGTTGTTCCGTGTCCATGGGCGACGCTGATCGCTTACCATCAGGTGACCCGTCTGCTTGTTTGCCCTCTTTCCCATAAAGAAAAAAAAACATTCACATTCATATAACTATATAAGTATTGTTAGTGTTTTTCTTACCTTAAACTTAAATACACCTTACCATACTAGCCCTTAATTTAGTTATGTTCTCCTAACATAAACGTTAGAATCAAGTAACACCTACTTAAACCACTAAAATGACATGGCAACAAAGATTTTATGCAAACTTTTCCACGTGGCCTCTCAAGTCCAACCCTTGGGGAAACCAAACACCACTTGTGTTCAAGAAGAGAATGGACGTTGTTTAACTTTGTACTGCTGAAACGTAATACTGCTATTTTTCTTCACTACCTCTCTTATAATCTAATAATACTACAGGATCTTGTAGTAAAATAAATATTGTTGAAGTAAGGTATAGTTATAATTTATTTATGTAACTATACTACGAAGTACAGGCTTCCATTATTTGAAGGAGTAGTCATACGTAATAAAATGTATACCTTTCAAGGAAAAACGAATGGTCTATAGTAATTTTTTGTTGTGATAATCAAGACAAAATATTTAAGACGCCTGCTTCTCATGCACAAAGGTGCGGTTTCGAAACCTACTAATGGCAGGTACCAAAGTATCATTTTTGAGTTATGTGTACTTTCTAAAGTTATTTAGACACCAATGACAAACAACTTAGGATTATAATTATCTTGTTCTTGCATTTTACAACTCTTTAACTATATACACGACAACTAGTAAACAATTATTGTAACATAATCAACTTTATAAAATCTAAAGAAGCATAGTACTTTTCAATCTATCAGAAAAAACACTATATAGGTATTTTCGATTATTAGCAAGCGTCAAGTTTTTAAAAGAATGTAGTTCGCCTCGTTTATACTGATTTCCTGTGGGAGTGTTCCAGTTTTTCTAGGAGTATAATAATGTAATTTACTCCTGTTTCTAAGCTACTTATTCCCTTAGTGTCACTTAACATTCTTCTGGTAACTTCAAATGATATCTCTTGGCGTTTTATTGATATGTTATTTTGTAGACAAGTTTATTGATGTGCTATAGCTGTAACTAGTTTAACACGATACACGTGTATTCTATATTGGTAAAGTGCCATAATTATATCTAATTGCACAAGAAAACAGTGCTTTAGTTAAGTGAGAAAACAGTGCACCTATGAGTCCTATGTGGCGGTAATAGAGATAAATTTTCTCCGTCACAAGTAAAATAAGCTAAAAACTTTGTTTGTCAAAATCGTTGTATCGTATGCGAGATCTTTTACTAGATAGTAATACTTGTGACCGCTCGATCAAGCAGTCTGTAATGTAATGTCTGTACAAATATAAAGCAACAATGTTTCCTAAACCAACATTTTACAGCAAAATCTTGTAGTCTAGTCCATAACTTAGTAATACCAGTAGAACTTCCATATGTACCAACGAATAATGTTGCTCCAGCCAAAAATACTTTAAAACAATATATGAGAAAACTCCCGTCCGTTTATCATGTTGTCTTCATAGAATTTGAGGTGAAGCAAATGAAAAAGTAACAAATGTACGTGTTCCGAACAATCTTACCTGTTTTAAAATGTTTATTCAACGACAAGACGTAGAGGCAGGTAGGAGGTAGTAGAGGTACAGGCTGTCTGAAACACGCTGGGAAAAATAACATCGTTAAAAATGCTACATATTACCATTTTTATTAGAAAATATACTTACCGGGTATATACGAGATAGGATACCGCGAATAAATTGCGTGACTTTCACGACGGCATTTGTCACCCTTAGACCCTTGGCACTTGTGAAATTGTGCTCATATTGTAAGGGCTAATCCTCGACGAGAATTCATCAGCTTCTAACGTTGGCCCTTATCGGACCGACCCTCGCTTTCAACATCCATCCACATTATTTTTTGTCACACTATAAGTTTATAACAAAGTTAACGTGTCTCCGGCAAACTGTGTAATAAAATTTCGCTCCTTTGACTGTAACTTTGCCGTAAAATATAGGCACGTGCATGGTTCGTACGCCTTGTTTGTGAGGGAGGTCTATGGTTTCTTTTTGTTTTGTGTCTGCTACAAAAACGTTGAACAGAAACGTATGTCAAGTCAGTCTCTATGAATACATAACCTCCAAATTGAAAATGTCGATTCATTCGCGTGTGTTTAGTCAATCCCGAAATGATTACAATTTAAATAGGATTAATATTATTTGCTTTCAATGAAATGGATTTGTTGTCCCCGAATTAATTATATTGATTAATTTATTGTTGATAGTTAATAATTTAAGAACACAACTAGTACTGCGCAACTATCTTTAATTTGATTTTATGTTTAATGTTTACTGTACAAATGTTGTGTTAAGGTTAGGGCAATTAATACTTGTGTTTACACAGTAACTTTATTAACAAATTGGTACAGTATCTTATAGCTTACGATGAAATCTCATGTTTCTAAGAAGGATATTCGATGCTATTTACTACAAGGGCTAGGCTGACCCTTAGTTAGCCCTTAAATCAAGTAATTAAATAAAAGTTCATGAATACGTCTCAGATCGTAAAGTTTTGAGAATTCAAGCAAGCCTTAGCATTAAATCAGATAGAGTGCTTTAAGTATTAATTTGATTCTTTGAGTTATATGAGAAAAGTCGTTGGAATTTTAAAGAAGAATTATTATTACGAAACATATTTCGATTAATTTCTTGACACTATGCTGATATCTTTGTTGATTAAACTTCTACAGCTGCAATAAAATACAGATTACGAGATGACAAATATCCTAAACGAGTCCTTGGATATTCAGCTGAGAACACAAGAAATCTCCGTGGAAATTGAACGTTTTATAAAGTATAATAGTCCAATAAATTATACAGTTCAGTGCCTTTCTGGTGGCACCAACATTATCAACTGCCCATTTCACGTTTTTAATCAACACCAAGAATCCGAATTTAAGTTTCTAAATTCTCGTTAATATGCTATCCATTACTGGGTAGCGACTAAAGTTTGCATTAGCATTATCGCGGCAGTGGACTCGTAAAAAGCAAAGTTATCAAAGGCGAATGCTCTCACTTGGAAGTTAATGAGTCGACAGTGCGGTAAAGTCAGAAAAGTAGGCATTTATTTTCATACAACGTTTTGTACTACCGTTGGTGTGGGGCTTTGCTTGAGAATTGTTTTCTCAGTAACATGTATGTGTGAAATTGTATTCGAAATTACTTGGTTGTTTTTATTTTTATACTTGAAAAGTTATGTATGAAGACTTGTATTTTTTATATATTTAAATAGATGTTCTTGGTAGAATACCTCTTTTATTACAGGTCCTTAAATAAATAACAAACTGAATATTTTATTTATAAATTCATAAAATCAACACTTTCTGATAAAATTCACCACACTTACGTTTCATGGAAAACTTGTTTGAATACTCCCGCTACCGACTCGTTATATTTTTATGTAAAACAGACCGAACCCCTTCCTCACATAATTCCGGAGAACACAGACTGACAATACATTCCATTCCCATAGAATATAGACATATTTATGATGCACTTACCAGCCCTGTAAAAACATTCTCTCAATTTCTTTCGCCATTTTTAACGTACAAGGATTTCTTTTATGTAAATAAGAAAGGCTGGTAACCCAAGAACGTGTGTAATGTCGTTGTGGTGCTTTATATTATTATTTCTAAGATGGCTGACATAAAAATGGCGCGAATAAAGATAAGCTCCGTTAACTGTGTACATTACACGTCTATTAAAATTTAAGTGACTGTACTGGAATAAAATTATGTTGTGTGAGGAAATGACTACGTAATTTTGTTTGTGAAGAATGTCGAGAAAGGATGCAGTTTGTTGTGTCATTTGAAGATAATGTTATTGTGTAATGTAAGCGCAGAACGCGGTATGGAATAAACATGAATCAGCGGGGGGTGCGTTTGCGGTAATTCCCACTGTAAAGTGAGCATTTTATCGTTTGTTTGTTTGTTAGTAAGTAAGTAAGTGTTTAAATGCAGTTACTGTTATGATACCTAATAGTTATTAGGTAGTACAGGTTGAGATTCCCGTCTAATAATTAATTAGATCGGACTAACTTACCTGTGACGTCCGATCCTCAATTGTGTAGGTAGCATCATCCTCGCTAATTATACTTGTAGTACGCACTTATTAGGGCACGCTGTCACAATATTTAAAGATGAACACATTCATAAAAAATATTTATACTCTGTGGTCATCTCTTCCCACACTGGCAACATCATTTACTTCAAAGCATACCTGCAACACAACTCAAACAGGGGCAAAAATAAACAGGTTCCATGTTTATAATCCGGGAAGGGTAGGGACTTAGCGAGGATGATGCTACCTACACAATTGAGGATCGGACGTCACAGGTAAGTTAGTCCGATCTAATTAATTGTATAGGTAGCATCATCCTCGCTAATTATACTTGTAGCTGTTCAAAGAAAGAGTTGTGTTGATAAACAACACTGTTTAAATATTTGAACATTGTTGTACCTACTTAAACAAGACATATATGGTATAATAAAATCAATATGTCCCGAGTACTGTAGAAACTTAAGTAAGCAATAAGTACTAAATCAAATTATGTTTAGAATCTCTCAAGTACCTAAACCTTTACCTAAAACATTAAAAGATTTCTATAACTAGTGCTTCAACCACTCGTGGTTTGCACCATTTTTATGAACCGAAAATACTTCTAGTATCACCTACATTATTTAGTAGGTATTTTACCAATATTAACTAAAGAGATCTAGGTATTCGTTAGTATATGTATCAAACGCTTTAAAATTGATTATGAATAACTAGTGGCGCCACTTATTGTGTGCATTACCTATGAACAATAATTGTATGTTTAAATAAATCCAGTCTATTATGAAAATCTAAGATCTTTCATAAGATAAGTACTTATTAAGAATTATCAAATATTCTATACTTAGTTTAAAATGTTTAAGTTCCCAATTTTCAGTAAAACTATAATCTGATCATAAATCACACATCATTAGCTACAGAGCTTATTGCAACCAATATCAAGATTGTTGACAATGGATTTATTATAAGAACAACCAATGAAGACGGATTGACTGACCAGGCAGTTGCATTATTTAAATGATTTCAATACAGATGCATCCATTTGAGACTTTAGCAGTAGATACATGTCCACTGCCTAGACATGTATTCACTTCAAACTGTAGAAAACATATTGTTAAGTTTACTCCTCATCAGCTTTAAACCTAACAATAGTCATTTCACTGACATTCAAAATTTGCATTGTCCCTGCTAATAGCAGCAAGCTTTTGTTTCATAAGATTTACTTTGTTAACAATAAAATTAACTTCCAACATTTTTGAATGTTTTTAGTCAAATCCAAATAACTTATGACAGATTTGTCCCAGGACAATTAAAAATTATTCTTAATAAAAATAGTAGGTACTAAAATAAAGTTCTAGTTCATTAGAATTTTCATTTTCATTCATGCTATCAATATTGATCTAGTTTGAATTATATATGTGATAGTTAATAGTCCTAAACTATACCTAAGCTATGATTTCATAATTAATAAATAATATATATTTATTTGTTGAATATATCTTATCTATCTGGACTTGTGTGTACCATACAATAAAAACAATGGTAGGTACATAAAGTGAATTTAAAATTAAATGGCAATATTCTCTGCCAGTCACCCTTAGGGTTTAAATAACAATGATACATATTATGTATTTTAGAATAATAATGGAGTGTGGGATACACTTCATATTAAGGTTTCTCTGGCCTTAATTTGAATACACTTCTAAAAAACCATGTTAATAATTATCTATCTGATAGTATTGAAAAAATATCTATGATAAGCCATCATTAAATTTAAAAGTAAAATATAATATCACATGATATACTTATGCTGTAAAAGAGTGTATGTCAAAAGTGATCCAAGGTAAAATCCTATTAGTGTTTTGTTTCATTTGACAATATGAAATACCAACATTATTCCCATAAAATGGAGTAGTAAGTACTCCTTTTCTTAGGAAAACATTCCTGATAATATGATAACAATCAGTGTGTATTTGTTTGAGCGAAAGTTTAACATCGCGCTCGATAGATGGCGTTGTACATTTTGTGTCGTTTTCTGAATCGCGGTGTCGAGATTCTCCGCCGATAGACTACACCCCTTGAAGAAAAATAAATTTTTGTACTCG
This sequence comes from Spodoptera frugiperda, assembly GCF_023101765.2. Lineage (NCBI taxonomy): Eukaryota > Metazoa > Arthropoda > Insecta > Lepidoptera > Noctuidae > Spodoptera > Spodoptera frugiperda. The sequence continues at coordinate 5,202,172 of NC_064237.1, forward strand.
ACTAGGAAACAAATGTAGTTTCATTATTCACTTCCCCGGGAGTTGTATAGTGCCGAACATTTGGTCCTTCGAGCCGGATAAGTGAGATCCAGAGTGTTCTGTGTAATACTTGGCGTAGAAACCAGGGTGGATCGCCCTGAAGCGCCGCACACCCAAGCTGGTGTGCAAAGTGAAGTGCAGTGAATAGTGAAGTGAGTGCTGCAGCAGTGGAGTTGGCGTGGAACAGCACCAGGTGGCGCAGGGCGAGGACCAGCACCAGGTGGCGCAGGGCGTGATCGAAGCACCAGACCAAAGAGGCGGCGCAGGGCGAAGTTCGAGTACCACGGAGTGAGGAGTGCAGCAAGCTAGACATTACCGCTCAGTGAGGCACTGGGCAGGTGGTCTAGTTCACCAGTGATTGCGGAGTTTTCACCTGCTGTCAACAGCTGGGTGACGCAGTACAAGTGAGTGAGTGTGAAGTGGCCGATTCAGTGAGGTGTAGAAGACAAAATCGTGAGTACTTTTATGTATTATCTTTGCAACATAGAAAACTTTCATCTGGAAACATTTTATTGACTTTGGTAGACTTTAATTAAAAGTTAAGTTTTTAAAGTTTAATTTGTAGCATCTAACTGGTTAAGGTCAAAATGGAGGCTTTATATAAATTACAGCATAATAATAGAATTCGCATTGAAAAAGCTCAAATTAATTTCAAAAAAACTCCTAAAGACAGAATTTCTAGGCCTTATGTGGAGACTAGGTTAGAAGCTCTAGAAAATTTATGGAAAGAGTTTATGTCTACACATAGGAGCATATTGTTAAATGACGCTCAAGATGATTCCGACAAATATTTTTGTAACGATGTGTATGACTCCACCGAGGAAATGTATATAATATATAAAGCGCAACTGAAAGAAATACTGAACACATTTAGCCATAACCAGTCAGATAAAAACTCAAAGACTAATGTAGACCATGCAGTTTCAAATGTTAGATTACCTAAGATTAATATTTCAAAGTTTTCGGGAAATTATACAGAATGGACTACATTCAAAGATTTATTCACCTCATTAATTCACAATAATGATTGTTTGGAAGACGTGCAAAAAATGCACTATTTAAAGGGCTTGTTATCGGGAGAAGCAGAGCAACTTGTTAGACATATTGCTGTCTCTTCAGATAACTATAATGAGTGTTGGTCTCTGCTACATAGTCGGTATAATAATGTAAAATTTTTATCAAATGGTTATCTAAAACGCTTGTTGGGGCAGAATAACGTAAATGAATGTTCAAGTAGCATAAAAGGTTTGCTAGATACTACAATGGAATGTTTAAATGGTTTGAAAAATCTCGGCATTGACGTCAGCACGTGGGATAGCATAGTTATTTTCATAGTTAGTTCGAAATTAGATCCCGAATCCAGAAAGCAATGGGAGACAAAGATTAGTAATAAAGACGAGTTACCCGTGCTATCGGAATTCCGAGAGTTTTTAGAGGCCCGATTTCGGGCGTTAGAGTTTGTTGACACAAAATCAAGTATACCTAAACCTAAAGTTCACCATGTAGTCACTACCGATAATAAAGTCGTAGAAAATTGTCCATTCTGTAAGGAAAATCATAAAATATCTAGTTGTAAGAAGTTTGCTCAAGAGAGTTATGAATCTCGTCACAGCTTTGCACAAACCAGGCGCTTATGTTATAATTGTTTAAACGCGAACCACTCTATTAAGTTTTGTCGACACACCGCGACGTGTCGTATATGTAAAAAAAGGCATCACTCACTATTACATCCAAATTCAGTCTCAAACTCCACAGTCGTTAGAGAAAACTCCAATACAGCAGATGAAGTTAAATCAGCGGTGTCTAATGTTCAGGCATCGTTGTCAGTAAGCGAACCTTTAACTTCAAATTCTATAGTTTCACACTTTTCTAAAGGGTCAATACCTACTCAAGTTTTGTTGGCCACTGCTCTTGTCGAAGCACAGACAAGAAGCGGGTCAACACAACTGCTGAGAGTGCTATTGGATCAGGGATCTCAAGCATCATTCATAGCAGAATCAGCAGTACAGTTACTTGGACTAAAGAAAAAGCCAGTAAAGTCGGTCATTTCAGGGATAGGCGGTGAGAGAAGCGCTTTCGCTTCAAAGTTTACAGTCACGGTGACTATTCACTCACGTTTAAATCCACAGTTTAGTGTCCAAGTCCATGCGTTCGTTTTAGGAACCATTACCTCAGTTTTACCCTCAGAAAAATTAGAACAGGCCCATTGGCCCCAGCTAAAGGAAATAACTTTAGCTGATCCAGAGTTTCACACGCCAAGCAAGATAGACATCTTACTTGGTGCGGAAATATATAGTCAAGTTCTTAGAGACGGTTTAATTCATGGTCCGCCAAACTCACCGGTAGCTCAGAATACTGCCTTTGGTTGGATCCTTTCTGGACAGATATCGTCAAACCCAGACTCCATCCATTGTCATCACGTCATTCAAAGCAGCTCAGATCAGGCTGATGAAAATGCACTTTTGCGACAGTTTTGGGAAATTGAGTCTTCTATCCCTGATAAGAAGATCCTTTCTGACGAAGAACAACGTTGTGAAGATATTTACGCACAGACTACATATCGTGACCAGGAAGGTCGGTACGTAGTTAATCTTCCCTTTCGCGATCAAGACCCGCAGTGTAAATACGGGGGTTCGAGAGACCTCGCAATAAAAAGATTTCATCTTCTTGAAAATAAATTTAAGAAGAATCCATCAATCAAAGCTCGATACTCAGATGTATTCAAAGAATACATAGACCTCGGCCACATGGAGCCTGTACACAGTGATGAGCGTAACATGAGTACAGCCGTGTATCTCGCACATCACGCTGTGGTCCGTGAGGACAAGGTCACTAGTAAGGTACGAATAGTATTCGACGCTTCTATGAAAGGGTCAAATGGAGTGTCTCTCAACGACGATCTTATGGTTGGTCCTATGTTACAACCTCCTTTACGTCACATCATTATGAGATGGAGAATGCATCCCATAAGTCTCTGTGCTGACATTATCAAAATGTACAGACAGGTGAAGGTTTCTCCTGAGCATGCAGAGTTTCAGCGAGTAGTGTGGCGCGATGATCCGGAATCTGAAATAAGAGAATACAAATTAGTAAGAGTTACATTTGGTACAGCAGCAGCACCTTACCTTGCGGTAAAATCCTTGCAGCAGGTGGCAGTTGATACATGCGAAAGTCTTCCTGAAATAGCTGAAATAATAAAAAATGAGTTTTACGTTGATGATTTAATGTCAGGATGTCAAACAGTTGAAGAAGGTTTACATATACATAGAAAATTAACAGATGTACTTACCAAAGGACGATTCCAACTACAGAAATGGGTCAGCAGCTGCGATGAATTAAATGAGAAATTTCAAGAAAATGAAGGAACTAAGATAGGACAGGAAAGGGAAGAGGAAAAGGAAAAGAACATTAAGTTAGACTCAGTTATAAAAATTTTAG